>NC_138780.1:34936198-35171198 GCF_965119305.1 Pelophylax lessonae
AGAACGGACCGACAGTCCCTTCCCATCCGATTCCCCCATAGAGATGTATGGGGAACTGACAGCTGTGTCTCCGCACACAGCACAGAGAACAGCTGTCATCCTCCTGCTCAGCGGGAGATCGGCGGATCGATCCCCCGCTGAGACAAATGGAGTCCGCCGACGGACAGGCTGTGTGAAAGAACCCTAAATGTTAATCTTGTCTAAAGGGACACAGACACTACCACTTTCCTCATTAGAACCTGTCAAGTGCTGCAGCTGATGAGAATATAAAATCACTCCCGTTCACATTCACTCTGCACATGGAAACAGACAGAGAGCGATTTCCTCAGAATAACAAAAAGTAGGAATCTGCTATAAAGTTCATCAAAATCCATGCAAAGTACACAGATCACCCAAAGGGGAATGTTTTTTTCTCAATAAAAGTGGAGTTACTCTTTATAGCCTACATCCAAGATAGGCAGCCCCCTCGCCCTCTTTGTAGCACCCCCTTTATTCCTTTGTTAAATAAAGAAATATTTATTGGATCAATTAACACAAAGCTACCAGAAAAGGGAATAAACGTTCAGCATGTAATGCAGTAATTCCTTGGCTGTCTTACTGCAATTTCAGAGTCCCTTACATTACATAGGTTTTCATGACGGGGACAGGAGGAAAAAGATTGAAGGGTTATGTTAGTGACAGAGTACAGCTACCTATGCTGAAAAAAAAAGTCAATTGGGTTATAAGTGTTGCTGGGCCGGTATTGAGTCAGTGCCCACCACTCCCCCACCCTATGGCAACCCAAGACATTGCAGTCCAATAAGAAAAAGGCATGGCCTGACCATCAATGTAGCGTAAACCAGGGGACTTCAAACTTTCTAAACAAAGGGGCCATTTATGGTCCTTCAGACTTTAGGGGTGCCGGACCGTGGACACTGAGAGTAGTAAATGCCTCAGGCTTAGTCGTTAGTTGGAGTTAACGAATTACATTGCACACCTGTGGTTATTAGGAAGAATATCGCCCCATCCTTGGTTTAAGTGGAAGGAATAAGTATCTCAGCCGCAGTAGGATGAATAGTGTCCCGTTGGTATCTGTGGGAGGAATAGCACCTCCATCATTTGGCATCAGTGGGAAGAATAACGCCCCATTACTGGTATCAGTGAGAGGAATAGGGCTCCATCACTGGCATCAGTGGTAGGAATAGCACCCCATCATTGGTATGAGTGGGAGGAATGGTGCCCCATCATTGGTAATAATGGGAGGAATGGTGTCCCATCATTGGTAACAATGGGAGTAATGGAGCCCTGTCATTGGTATCAGTGGGAGAAATGGTGCCCCATAACTGGCATCAGTGGGAGGAATGGCACGCCATAATTGGTTTTAGTGGCAAGAATAGTTTCCCATCATTGGTATCAGTGAGAAGAATACCACCCCACTATTGGTGTTAGTGGGAGGAATAGCACCCCATCACTAGCATCAGTGGGAGGAATAGCACCCCATTATTGGTGTTAGTGGGAGCAAAAGATCCCCATCATTGGTATCAGAAGGAAGAATGGTACTCCATCATTGGTATCAGAAGGAAGAATGGTACTCCATCATTGGTATCGGTGGGAGGAATAGCGTCCCATCAGAGTTTGTGGAAGGAATAGTGCCCCATCACTGGCATCAGTGGGAGGAATGGCGCCCCATTATTGGTATCAGTGGGAGAAATGGCGCCCCATCATTGGAATCAGTGGGAGGAATGGTGCCCAATCATTGGTATCAGTGGGAGGAATGGTGCCCAATCATTGGTATCAGTGGGAGGAATAGTGCCCCATCACTGGTATCAGTGGGAAGAATGGCGCCCCATCATTGGTATCAGTGGGAGGAATGGTGCCCAATCATTGGAATCAGTGGGAGGAATGGTGCTCCATCATTGGTATCAGTGGGAGGAATGGTGCCCAATCATTGGTATCAGTGGGAGGAATAGTGCCCCATCACTGGTATCAGTGGGAGGAATGGTGCCCAATCATTGGAATCAGTAGAAAGAATGGTGCCCCATCTCTGGTATCAGTACTAAGAATGGCGCCCCATCAGTGGTATCAGTGGGAGTATAAGTGCATCATCACTGATGTCAGTGGGAGGAATAGTGCCCTATTACTGGCATCAGTGGGAGGAACAGTGGCCTATTTTTGGTGTAAGAGCCGAATGAAGACAAGGGCTGCATTTCCTTGACCATTGGCATAGACAATGGTGGTCACAGTGTAGATAAGGGAGCTAAAGGCACCTATAGGGAAGGATTTGCAGGACATCTACCAAAATAATAATAACCGATTCACTCTCTGCTTTACTGTAGCTTGTTATGACTTCACACATGTGCTCCTACCTGGAAGTAATGGAAAGCATGTCTTGGCAGTCTGTGTTGACGACCAGAAACAAGAACTGCTGCAGGAAAGAAAGACAAATTCTTACAATGTAATTGCAAAATTAATTTGTTGTATTATTATAACTCATTAAAAAATTAAGCAATGGCTGCCGTTTGACATTAAACATGTTACACTATGTAACCAGGATGTGGATAGTTTACAGTCTGCAGAGCACAGTCACTTCCAAGTAGATATTAACAATGCAGACAGCTTCTGCTTGGAAGAAACTTTGTAAATTCTGCATCCTAGCTGTCAAAGTCCCAAAACATGATTGGCATTTACGTCCAAAGCAAGTCGTGAAAAGGGTGTCCATGTTCATTAATATCACAAGGATTTCCTGTGCCTTCTGTTCCTTTCAATGCCTATTTTCAGTGATGGGACGTGGGCCCTCTCCAAAGCATCTTTCACAGAGGTATCTTTGGGGCCATTTGGACCAGTGGTCTCCACACTGTGGCCTGTGGGTCGAATGCGTCCCTTTGCTTACATTTATCCAGCCCTTGGGGCACCATTCCTCCTAATGACACCAATGCTGGAGGTCTATTCCTCTCAATGACACTAACGATGGGGCACTATTCCTTCAATACAAATGACAGGGTACTTATTCCTGGTCCTATACAGTATCTCAAAAAAAGTGAGCACACCCCTCACATTTTTGTAAATATTTTATCATATGACAACACTGAAGAAATGACACTTTGCTACAATGTAAAGTAGTGAGTGTACAGCTTGTATAACAGTGTAAATTTGCTGTCCCCTCAAAACAACTCAACACACAGCCATTAATGTCTAAACCGCTGGTAACAAAATTGAAAATGTCAAAATTGGGCCCAATTAGCCATTTTTCCTCCCCGGTGTCATGTGACTCGTTAGTGTTACAAGGTCTCAGGTGTGAATGGGGAGCAGGTGTGTTAAATTTGGTGTTATCGCTCTCACTATCTCATACTGGTCACTGGAATTTCAACATGGCACCTCATGGCAAAAAACTCTCTGAGGATCTAAAAAAGAATTGTTGCTCTACATAAAGCTGGTCTAGGCTATAAGAAGATTGCTAAGACCCTGAAACTGAGCTGCAGCATGGTGGCCAGGACCATACAGCGGTTTACCAGGACAGATTCCACTCAGAACAGGCCTCGTCATGGAGAAGAAGTGCACATGCTCAGCGTCATATCCAGAGTTTTTCTTTGCGAAACAGATGTATGAGTCCTGCCAGCATTGCTGCAGAGGTTGAAGGGGTGGGAGATCAGCCTGTCAGTTCTCAGACCATTCGTTTCACATTGCATCAAATTGGTCTGCATGGCTGTCATCCCAGAAGGAAGCTTCTTCTAAAGATGATACACAAGAAAGCCCGCAAACAGTTTGCTGAAGACAAGCAGACTAAGGACATGGATTACTGAAACCATGTCCTGTGGTTTGATGAGACCAAGATAAACTTATTTGGTTCAGATGGTGTGAAGGGTCTGTGGTGGCAACCAGGTGAGGAGTACAAAGACAAGTGTGTCTTGCCTACAGTCAAGCATGGTGGTGGGAGTGTCATGGTCTGGGGCTGCATGAGTGCTGCCAGCACTGGGGAGCTACAGTTCATTGAGGGAACCATGAATACCAACATGTACTGTGACATACTGAAGCATAGCATGATCCCCTTCCTTCAGAGACATGGCCGCAGGGCAGTATTCCAACATGATAACGACTCAAAACACACCTCCAAATGACCACTGCCTTGCTAAAGAAGCGGAGGGTAAAGGTGATGGACTGGCCAAGCATGTCTCCAGACCTAAGCCCTATTGAGCATCTGTGGGGCATTCTCAAATGGAAGTTAGAGGAGCGTACGGTCTCTAACATCCACCAGCTCCTTGATGTTGTAATGGAGGAGTGGAAGAGGACTCCAGTTGCAAATTGTGAAGCTCTGGTGAACTCCATGCCCAAGAGGGTTAAGGCAGTGCTGGAAAAAATATTGACACTTTGGGCCCAATTCGGACATTTTCACTTAGGGGTGTACTCACTTTTGTTGCCAGTGGTTTAGACATTAATGGCAGTGTGTTGAGTTATTTTGAGGGAACAGCACATTTACACTGTTATACAAGCTGTACACTCACTACTTTACATTGTAGCAAAGTGTCATTTCTTCAGTGTTGTCACATGAAAAGATATAATAAAATATTTACAAAAATGTGAGGGGTGTACTCACTTTTGTGAGATACTGTACTCCCACTGAACACCAAGTCAGAGGCATTGTTTATTCCCACTGTTGCTGGGGCATTTTCCAGCCCTGAGGGACCACAGTCTGGTCCCTCTAATGTCTGACGGACAATAAACTGGTCCTTTGTTTAGTAAGTTTGGAGACCACTGATCTAGACAAAAGGGGAAAAAGCTAGATGGTAAAGGAGAGACATCTGGTGGATTGATAGAGGTAATGCAGCCTCTTGTGGTAGGCTGATAAAATTGTGACCTCTAGTCGCAACCCTAGTGTTAACCCCTTCCCTGCCAGTGTCATTAGTACAGTAACAGTGCATATTTTTAACATTGATTACTGTAGTAATATCACCAGTCCCCCCAAAAGTGTCAAAAATGTCAGTTTTTGACACTTGTCAGTTAGGTGTCCGATATGTCCACCGCAATGTCGCAGTCCAGCTAGAAATCGCTGATCGCCACCATTACTAGTAAAAAAAAAAAAAATAAACAAAAATGACATAAATCTTTCCTCTAGTTTGTAGACGCAATATCTTTTGCGCAAACCAATCAATATACACTTATTGGGATTTTTTTTTACCAAAAATATGTAGCAGAATACAAATTGGCCAAAAATGAAGAAAAAATGTGATATTTTATTTATATTTTATTGAGAATGTTATATAGCAGAAAGTAAAAAAAAACTGGATTTTTGTCTTACTGTAAAATCCTTTTCTCTGATGTTCATTGACGGACACAGCTACATATTGACCGTTGGGTTATGCTGCTCTTCCTAGGAGTAGGACACTAGGCGGAAAAAGGGTTAACAATGCTTTGACTACGCCCATGGGCAGTCCCAGGTGGTATACTCCCACTTCCTGCTCTAGGACCTCAGTTTTGTAACAAGCAGTGTCAGAAGAATACATAACCCAACTCCACAGAGAGGAGGGTGCTGTGTCCGTCAATGAACATCAGAGAAAAGGATTTTACGGTAAGACAAAAATCCAGTTCATTGACAGACGCAGCTTCACATCTTCATTGACCGTTAGGATGTCCCAACGCAGTGTCATGAGGGGTGGGCACACAGAAAAATTTAACAAAAAAATGGCTAACAAAAAAAATAGCCAACCAGGTATGAAGGAGCCCAACCAGGAACAACTGGGGGGCTCACCACCTGGTAAAAAAAAAAACCACACCCTCAAGAGGCCGCAGCCTCCACAACAGCGGCCTGCAAAACTTTGCGGCCAAAAGTAGCATACGCAGGTGCCAGGATGTCCACCCTGTAAAATTTGGTGAACGTATGCACAGACGACCAGGTAGGCACCTTGCACACCTGGACCACTGACACCTGGTGCCGGAAGGCCCAGGAGGCACTAAGTGCCCTTGTAGAATGCACCTTGACAGGGAAAGGAGGGCCCTGACCCTTAATGGAACAGGCCTGACCCACCGTCCGCCTTATCCATCTGGAAATAGTCACAGCAGACACAACCTGCCCCTTACGGGGTCCATCCATTAGTACCATCCATTAATACAAATAAGGAGTCTGACTTATGAATTATTTCAGTAGTTGCCAGGTACACCCTGATGGCACGAACCACATCCACGGAATGTAGGGCAATCCCTTTTGGACGCCTTGGCTTAGGACACAGTGAAGGCAACACAATGTCCTCATTCAAATGGAAGCCCGAGACGACCGAGAAGCCGGAGACGAAGGAATGACTGACAGGAATGGAGAACCACCTTGTCCCTGTGAACCACCAGATAAAGCGACCGACAGGACAATGCAGCCAATTCAGAAACCCTGCGTGCCGAATTAATGGCCACCAAGAAGGACACCTTCTGTGAGAGAGTCAATAAGAGAATCTCGCGAATATGCTCAAAAGGTGATTTTTGAAGAACAGATAACACCAAATTAAGATCCCACGGAGACACTGGGGACCTCACAGGAGGGGCCACATGGTGAACTTGCACTAACGGCATTGGAAAAACATTGTCAAAGCTGAAATCTGGCCCTTAATGGTGCCCAGAGCCAAACACTTATCTACACCCGCTCGAAGAAATTCCAGCAGACGTGATACCGAGAAGGCACGGGGGGAGACACCCCGAACCTCACAACAGGTAATATACACCATCCAAACCCGATGATAAATATTTCGGGAAGTACATTTTCTTGCTCTTAACAGAGTGGGAATCACCGAATCTGACAATCTTCTATCCTTCTGTACCTGGCTTTCAATAGCTCTTCTCTGCGAGGAAGCCGCCAAGAGGCATAGTACTAACTCCACAAACCAAGATCGACGAGGCTAGTAGGGAGCCACCAGGATCACTGGGATTCCTTCTGCCTCAATCCTGTGCAGGAGTCTTGGCAGGAGCTGTAACGGGGGGAAGGCATAAATGAGATGATACTGATCCCAGGGGGCCACAAGAGTGTCTGCGGCATCTGCCAATGGGTCTCGAGATCTCGCTACAAACCTCTAAACCTTCCTGTTGAGGCAAGAAGCCAGCAGGTCCACATCGGGAGTCCCCCACTGGAGGCACAACTGTTGAAACACCCCTGGATGTAGGGACCATTCGCCCAGACTCAGAGCCTGGCGGCTGAGGTAGTCTGCCTGCAGATTTTCCACCCCTGGAATGTGCACAGCAGAGAGGGCTGAAACATGCCATTCTGCCCATCTCAGAATGCAAGCCACCTCTTTGGCCGTAAGGGCACTCTTCGTGCCCCCCCTTGATGATTGACATATGCCACGGCCTTGGCGTTGTCCGATGGAATCCTTACTGGCACCCGGATTTCCAGGATGTTAAGTGGCAAAACGGACTCCTCCCGAGTTAAAACCCCCTGGGCCAAGTGCATGCCCAAGATATCTCCCCACCTGGACAAACTGGCATCCATGGAGATTGAGTCAGCCCCAGATAATCCCGCTTTTGACTTACCAACCCAGGGTCTCTTGGAAACCCCCGAGAACGTTCGGGAGGGTTTGGAACCTTTATCCTGTGTAGGACAAAAGGGTCGCTTGTGGGCAGAGAACACCGGACCACGTTTGCGCCGAGGCTCTCTGCCCTTTGTAATCTGTAGAAGCAGTGTGCTTTTACCACCAGTGAGACCTTTAATGATCTCTTCCACTGAAGCTCCGAACAGACGATCCCCCACAAAAGGAAGATCAGTCAGCACCTTTTTGGAAGCTTGGACCAAAATTTTAGCCAAATCAAGCGGCGGGCAGTCACCGTAGTCACAAATGCCCTGCAGACCAACAGGGCTGCATCCAGGGAGGCATCACAGATATATTGTAACCCCTGTATCAACTGGTCCGTCAATTCTGCCAGCTCAGGGGGATGTTGACCCCCTTCCAAATCCTGGCGCAGGATTCTAGCCCATTCCATTAAAGTCTGAGAGGCCAAGGTAATGGTGAACACCGGCCTCAATATTGAACCTGTCACAGTGAAAAGATGGCGGATCAGGGCCTCAGCCTTCCTGTCTACAGGGTTTTTAAAGGACGGAGCACCCTCCACCATATTCAGCCTGGAAACCTGCGAATCTACCATCGGCTCAACCACCAGTTTCTCTAAGAGGAACTCCTCAAATGGGTACCTCCGAGCAAAACGCTTATGTATTCTAACCATGAATTTCGGGGAACTCCACTGACTAGTGACAATCTTGTCAAAATAGGGGGGAAACAGAAACACCTTAATTGCCTTGGACGGTCTGCGGGTACCGAACTGCAGAGGTGCAGCCGACGTAGTGCCAGCTGTGTTATCCAGCTTTAAAGTTACCCACACTGATACTATCAGTGCCTCCACAAGGGCCTTTTCTTGCGTGGAAGACGTGGAAGAGGACTCATCCTCACTATAAGAGCCCTCCAATTGCGTGGACACAGACCTCTTGGGGTTGCTGGCGTCCGTGGCGGCCAGGTCAGCCACAGAATCTGAGGACAAAGAGGGGGCAGGTGAGGGCGGAGAGCACTTCTTTCCCTGTCTTTTCTAAAGGGCCAAATCCACTTTTGACTGCAGGACCACCGTCATGGCCGCCAGGAGGGTCCTGCAGCCTCTGAGAGTGGTGACACTCAGAGCGAGGTGGTGACACTCTGAATGTTCCATTGAGCAACCTGGGACCACTAGATTTAAAAAAAAAAGTACAGAGGCCCTTCTTAGAAAAGGGGTACCAGAGGGAAGGTCACAGGAGGGACCGACCACCTCAGATTGGGCCCGCTTCAGCCCAAAGTTTTCCAGAGGAGAAAAAAAAGGGGGAACAAACTACTCACCACACCTTTGGAGACCGTGCTGGTACCACTCCAGGCAGAACACCTCCCCATCTTGGAATGGGGAGAGCTGCAGGTCAGGGGCACGCTGCGACTCAGGCCGCGACCTGGTCGTGTGCGTCCTTGCAAGGTGTTCCACTCGCCACCCAGCCCCTATCCAGTGGGGCTATGTCGCGGCCGACTGAGCGTGGTGCTACAGTCTACATGCGCTCGCTGGCCAGACTGGGGGGACCGTAAGGATCTAGAATATCCAGTTCATCACCCAGTTTGGCAGTTGATTGTAGTTCTCACAGGAACAGCTTGATTGTAGAAGAAAAAAACCAAAGAAAGGAAAAAAGTTCCATTTAAATTAAAAAAAAAAGGCTAGGACCAAAGATCCCAGCAAGGAGCTAGGTCCTTACTTCTGACTAGGCAGAAAAAACTGAGGTCCTGGAGCAGGAAGTTGGAGTATACCTCCTGGGAATGCCCATGTGCGTAGTCAAAGCCTTGTTAACTTTTGTTAACCCTTTTTCCGCCTAGTGTCCTACTTCTAGGAAGAGCAGCAAAACCCAATGGTCAATTAGGATATGAAGCTGTGTCCGTCAATGAACGAAAGAGAAATATTGTTTTTTTTTTTTTTTCAGAATTGTCGCTTTTTTGCTTATAGCGCAAAAAAAAAAAAAATTGCACAGGTGATCAAATACCACCAAAAAAGCTCTATTTGTAGGAAAAAAAGGACATCAGTTTTATTAGGGTAAAGCGGTGCATAACCGCGCAATTGTCAGTCATTAAGAGGGTAAATCCTTCCGGTCCAGAAGTGGTTAAACAATGGATAAGCAGTCCTTTATGGCGTTTTTCCACTGCATGGTACCGAACGGTTGGGCTCGGCTCCACTCGGCCCTGCTTGGCTCGGTTTGGTTTTCCACTGCATGGTACCGCATGGTACGGTGTAGGAACGGTTCGGTACGGTACGGCGGCGCTTTTCCACTGCATGGAACTGAACGGTACGGCTCGCTTAAACAGTACCACCTCGGTTGTGGTTCCAAGAGTGCTGTACCGATACCATATCCCACAATCCTTTGCATGCAGCCTTGACTGTTTGTCACTACTAGCCACTGATTGGTCAGAGAATCGTTATCCCACCCACTTACTACTTTAGTGGAAAAGCAAACCGTACCAAACCGTACCGAACCGTTCAAACACCGTACCATGCGGTACCAGCAGTGGAAAACCAAACCGAGCCAAGCAGGGCCGAGTGGAGCCGAGCCGTTACTTGCAGTGGAAAAGTGCCATTATTTACCCAGTGCCATTCAAAGACAGCACTGGATAAATAGCCATCCAGTGTCTGATGTGCCCCAATAATTGCTTCGTACTGAGCTGTCAGCAGTGCCATCTTAAGAGCCTTATAGGCCCCTGGGCAATGCAGTGCACTGGGGCCCCCTGCCTACACAATCACCCACGAGAATATACTACAAGAGAGTACAACTACCTGGAGTATATACCTTACTATATACATATTACAGGGAACACTATATACTACAAGAGAGTACAACTACTACCTGGAGTATATACCTTACTATATACATATTACAGGGACCAATATATACTACAAGAGAGTACAACTAACTACCTGGAGTATATACCTTACTATATACATATTACAGGGACCAATATATAGTAAGGTATATCCTCCAGGTAGTTGTCTCTTGTGTCAATGGAGAGAGAGAGTGAAAAAAAAAGAAAGAAAATCAAGCAGCCTGGCAGCTGGGCTGGCTGCCTTACCTTTCACAACGGCTGCACATGAAGGGAGAAGCTGGGTGGAGGCGGAGCCAGTCTTCTAGGCGCTTAGAGGAGGACGAGCCGACGAGGAGGACCCTCCTCCGCTGTGCATCATGGGTCTGCTCTGCTCTCAGAATGTGACGTCACTGATTGCTAGATGCCAATCGGCCTGCCCTTAGCAACCAGTGTGCAGTGCAGACTCGAGCCACCGGCGGACAACGGGGGGGCCCTAGACCACCAGGTAAACTAAGTAATCTGGATTCTGGCCGGTGGACAGTAATTGCCACCATGTGACCCTTGGCAAGTGGGGCCCCCGGGCACCCGCCGGGCATGCCCATTGGAAAAGACGGCCCTGGCTGTCAGAGAGAAACACCTCAACCAACCAATCCAAGGGCCAACACAGGGACCCTTTATTAACCCTTTCATGCCCCCTCCTCTCCTACATTTACTTTCCATCTTCATGTGACCTGTATACTAACTCTTTCCCCTCCCCTATCCTGCACATCTGAACTATGACCCCTTCATCTCCACTTTGCCATTGTATGTGACCTGAGTTTAGGGAGGTGCATTCTATGCTTCCCACTGCGGTTGGCGGTCAACTGAAACGCCACTGTGGAAGGGGGAAGGAAGTTGTGAGAAACGTGGTTCCTCTTTGATTAATTTCTGAAGTCACAGGAGACAGCTAACTGATTGGACACTAATTCCCCTTGTGACTCTGGCTGCCTTCATGGATCAGGCAAAGTTTATTAGGACTCTGGTTTTCAGATTTGGCACACTGTAAGCGAGTGGCTAGTGTAGGGACAGGTTCCCCGCCTGACAGAGACAGTAAATAGAGGTAGGGAGAAGTTCCAGAGGACTGGGGGCAGTGTGATGACTATATCTACCTTGCTTCAGGAATCCTCCTCTTTAAAGTGGAGTTCCACCCTATTTTTATACTTACCTCCATCTTCTCGCTCCGGGTCACCTGAAAAAGAAATGGATAATCGCATATTTTTTTTTTTTTTACTTACCTCGTAGCGAAGAAAATATACTTACCTTACTTCCTTCTTCCTCCTTCCTTGGCCGCGGCCCGTCGTCACTTCCTGGCTCTGCAATGATTCCTGGGAGCTGGACGTCATAGCTCCCAGGAATCATTGCGCCTGCACCGGCCCCGACGTCAGTTCCGGGTCGCGCGCGTCATCCCCTTCTAAACAGCTTCTGGGCATGCCCAGAAGCTGTGGAGGGGTGACGCGCGCGACCCGGAAGTGACGTCGGGGCCGGCGCAGAGCATCGTGGGACCACAGAAGGCGGAAGAAGACGCCGAAGAGGACGCGCTGGCTTCAAGCTGCCCACATCTGAGATGGCAGCGCTGGACAAGACGTTTGCAAGGTAAGTATTTCGTCTTGCAGGTAAGTGCAACCCGGGACAGATCAGAGGCTAGCCATTGTGGAATGCACTAGCCCTGACTGTCCCGGGGGTATTAAAAAAAAAAAAAAACAAATCCAGGGTGGAACTCCGCTTTAAGTGTGGATCGGCCAGGCTCCATTCCGCTCCTTGTTGCAGCCGTGGACGGCATCTTTCAAGTCTACAGAGCACTGTTACAGTTCGTAAGTGGAGCGAGTTTGCTGCACTGAAAGAAAAGGGGCTGAACAATTTTGCACGCCCAATTTTTCGGTTTTTTATTTGTTAAAAAAGTTTGAAATATCCAATAAATTTCATTCCACTTCATGATTGTGTCCCACTTGTTGTTGATTCTTCACAAAAAATGACAGTTTTATATCTTTATGTTTGAAGCCTGAAATGTGGCAAAAGGTCGAAAAGTTCAAGGGGGCTGAATACTTTCGCAATGCACTGTATATAGTATATAGACATTTGTGATGCTGTTTTGAATGTTACATTTTTAATAAAGCTGGACTCCAGTAGTAGGAAGGTGGCAGAGGCCATCTTGGTACACCCCACACTGGTCAGCGCTAAACCTTTAGGCTTTAAAAATGTAACACAAAAACAGCATGACTGCTCTCAATATACTATACCTATTTGTGTACGCTCACTTTATTCATTAAATGACTGAAATTAAAGACGTAGCTGAGTGTGGTAAGATGTTCGCTGGTGCCTTATGGCTGCAGGTGTTTTGTCAGATTAGAAAACCTGTGCACGCCTAGTAAGGATTCAGCTGATGGAACGTCACTTCTGTTAGCTAATCTGATGGGTCACCTATTCTGACAGAACACCAGTTATGGGCTTTCCTTGCCCCACACTGACAGAGTGTGAGGAGAGGAGAGCCGATCAGCGGCATCTCTTCACAGGGGAGACTTGTACAGATAATCAGTGCCCTGATTGTCAGTGCAGCCCCAACAGTGCCCAGCACTGATTCCAGTCTGTGCCCATCAGTGACGCCAATCTGAGCCCAGGGCAGCCATCAGGGGGGGACAGCCCATACACATGTAGGGGGCCCAGGTGTTCCAAGGGCCCGGCCGCCCAGGCCTCAACCAACGAGACCGAGTTATTGCTGCTGTAGTAACTAGCAATTGTTAAAGCAGGGCGGCTGCAGAGTAAGCCGATGCAGCTGAAGGGATGTCTCTTTGCTGGATTGCACTGTCTCTTTGCTGATTATATGAGGCCGTCTCTTTACTGGATTGGGATGTGTTTTTGCTGCATATATTAGGCCGTCTCTTTACTGGATTGGGATGTCTCTTTGCTAAATACATGGGGATGTCCCTTTGCTGGATTGGATTCATTTTCACGTATTAAGTTGTAAGAGTGTTAAAATAGAAGTGGGTGCACTGAAGGACTCGTGGGATGGCCAGTGGGCGGATTTGGTGGGACCGCCAGAAGGCAGGCCCTGCGGAATGTTGGTGGTCAGGCCCGGAGGGGCCCAGGCCTAGAGCTGCGTAAGGGGCCCACAAATTTCTGATGGCTGCCCTGTCTGAGCCCATCAGTGATGCAAGTCAGTGCTGCCTTTCAATGCCTGCTCATCCATGCTGCCCATCCGTGACACCCATTATTGCCCATAAGTGCAACGTATCAGTGCCCATCAGTGCAGATAAAAATGTAATTTGGATACAGCGTTGCATGACCGCGCAATTGTCATTCAAAGTGTGACAGCGCTAAAAGCTGAAACTTGGCCTGGGCAGGAAAGGGGTAAAAGTGCCCAGTATTAAAATATTGGTTAACTTCTAAAAAATGTTGCCAAAAAATTTGATCACCTTGAGGTGTCTGCTTTCACAAAAGAGCCATTTTGGGGGGTTTCCATACTATTCTGGCATCTATATTTTAACAGGATGGGGGGGAAAAAAATCCAAAACTTTCGCTTTTTTTTTTTTATTTCTACATAAAAAAAAAAATAGTTATTAAAGAATACCAGAAGAAAGCTCTAATTGTCAGACATACTATCACAGCGCTGAAAACTGAAAAATGGCCCAGTAATAAAGGAGTACTACAGGCTTGGGGTAAGGAATAAATTATAGTTCATTTAACATGGTTTCCTATGGGACACGTTCACATCTATGCTTTTTTTCAGCCGCTGTGTTTTTGGAAAGTGTCAGGGACTTTTTTAAATGCAAAACGGTGCTTTTTTGGTTCAATAAACGTCAATGGAGAAGTTGCAGAAAAGCATGTAGAGAGTTTCTTCACATGCAAATTTATTGCGATTTGCGTATTTTTTAATCTGCCCAACAAATTGGCCAAAAAAAATTTAAAAAATTTAAAAATTTAAAAAATGTAAAACGCAAATTGCGGTGCAAAAATGCAAAAAACACCACACAAATCACTGCAGAAAAAGATCAAAAGCAACCTGCATAGATGGTAAACAAGCCTAACAGTTGCTTTCCCTCGGTCACTAAGGGGTTAACTAGCTGTATTCGTGTCATAGTGGCAGCAGAGGCCATAAAAGTGGGTGGAGCCTATGTGACCAGTAAAGGGGGTGGAGCCTATGTGACCAGTAAAGAGGGAGGAGCCTATGTGACCAGTAAAGGGGCGGAGCCTGGAAAGCCAGTAAAGTGGGCGGAGCCTTTGGTTCCATAAAAAGAGGCAGCGCCAGGGCCCAGTGTGGGAGTTAGGAGTTGGATTTGAGAAGTAAACATCTTTGTTTCTTCTCTGTGATTTATTCGTGTTGTCCATAGTGTGATTTAGAGATTTACTAGATTTTTGCGATCTAGTAATTTTCTCTATAATTACAGGATATCGAATTTAGCTTGCCAGGAATATTAACATCTTTTTCCAGGCAAAATGGTGAGATTAAATCGCACCGCCTACCTGCGTGTAGGAGAAAGCGGCAAATATCAACGCCGCAATACCCAAAAACATCAAGAGGTATATTGCCAGGAATCTTTACATCTCCTTCCAGGCAAAATGGTGAAATTAAATCGCACCGCCTACCAGCGTGTAGGAGAAAGCGGCCCGTATCAACGCCGCAATAACAAAAAACATCAAGAATGCCAGGCTCAGCCTTCTAAGAAGTAAGTATCAGATATTTTAGATCAAAAATCAGTAGGGGGATCAATACAAACTGACAGCATATAAAACAGAATTTATCTATAAGTGATCAGCTAATCATTAGATTTTGTATCTCTCAGTAATGTGAAATACAGATCATCCTATTGTCCATTTCACAGTCTGTTATATAACTGACCCGACGAGTCTGCTGTCTGTAGCTAAAAATAGACCAACTGTCAAATAGACCCACTGTCCAGCTAACGGACACAATCTGATGAATGAGTTGGCTTTAACCTCCCTGGCGGTATGATATATATATATATATAATGTATACAGTTGGTTTGGGCTGCTCATTCACAAGAATTCCGTATATATATATATATATATATATATATATATATATATATATATATATATATATACATGTGTGTGTATATATATATAAATATATATATATAAATATATATATATATATATATATATATATATATATATATGTATATATATATATATATATATATATATATATATATATATATATATATATATATATATATATATATATATATATATATATATATATATATGTATGTATATACATATATAAATATATATATATATATATATATATATATATATATTTATGTATATATATATATATGTATGTATATATATATATATATATATATATATATATATATATATATATATATATATTTATGTATATATATATATATGTATGTATATATATATATATATATATATATATATATATATATATATATATATGTATGTATACATATATATATATATATATATATATATATATGTATATATATATATATATATATATATATATATATATATATATATATATATATATATATATATATATATATATATATATATATATGTGTATATGTATATATATATATATATATATATATATATATATATGTATATGTATATATATATATGTATATATGTATATATATATATATATATATATATATATATATATATATATATATATACATATATTTACATAAAAAGTACAGTAAAACTGCAGGAAAGATCACTGGGGGGCAATGTAATGTGAATTTTTTTTATTTTGAATGGTATCAGTGTGTTTGGTGTGTTTTACATTTGAATTTGCCGCCGGTTCCACCCCCCGGCGGACGTCACGTCGCCGGAGACGGAAGCCGAGGCTCGCAGACGAACGGGAGGAAGCTCCGCCGCCGCATACCGCCCGCATTCTTCGCTGGATCCCGGAGAAAAGGTAAGTAAAACCTCTTCCAGGATCCAGCGATCTTCCTAGCGGTACCCCGAGTGTGGCTCGGGGGTTACCGCTTTTGGCTCTAAAATCTAACCCCGAGTCACACTCGGGAATACCGCTAGGAAGGTTAATAATTGTGCAGACTAATAATGACAGATGACCTGCATTAACCTGGGGCTTTTATACACTTTAGACACATTTTACATTCTAATCATAGGTGTGTGCTGCCTATTGTATTAGCGTGTGCACTCCAAAGCGCAAACACACATGCGTGTGTGTGTATATATATATATGTATACATATGCACACACTCTTATAATAATGATTGGCGAGTATTTTCTGTTTCATTGTTCTTATTTTTTTGTGCATCCCAATTTGCCGCTTATGATTATAGTATGAATTTCGTTACTAAATAGGAAATTATGAGCACAGACGGCTCAGCAGGAAGAATAGATGAACTGGGCTTTTTTTTTCACAGTTGATCTATATTTACAAAGACCTTGACAATTGTCCATAATCACCTGTTTAGTGAATAAACCCCATTGGTGACAATCTAAAGTAGTGGTCTCTAAAGTGCGGCCTGGGGGCCAGATGTGGCCCTTTGCTTGCCTTTTTCCGGCCCTCAGGGTACTTCTCCCAATGATAGAACACTATTCTGCCAACTGACAACAATGGGAAACCATTTCACCCACTGGCACCAACAATGGGGCGCTATTCCTCCCCCTAATACCAAACATGGCGATGTTTACTCTCACTGATGCCAGGAAATATTCCAATCCCACTGGACACAGTCTGGCCCCACTAATGTCTGAAGGATGATAAACTGGCCCTTTGTTTAGAAAGTTTGGACACCCCTGATCTACAGACTAGGCAGGTAACAAAGGTCAGATGTTGCAGTGATAATACCGGCACTGTATCTGCATGAATCTGAATACAGGTTGGAAGGGAAAACTGGGGGTAAAGGATCTGGGATTCATACCCCATCATCATTTTCTTACCACTCTTTGCAGAAGTCCCCTGATACTGGCTTTCCAACCAATCAGGGAGCTTGGCGTATGGTCACATGAGCTCCCGCCAGATGTCCTGATTGGTTTTAACCACTTTACCACCGGAGGATTTTGCTGTCTTATGTCCAGGCCACTTTTTGTGATTCGGCATTGTGCGACTTTAACTGACAATTGCGTGGTCGTGCGACGCCGTACCCAAACGAAATTTACGTCCTGTTTACCCCACAAACAGAGCTTTCTTTTAGTGGTATTTGATCACCTCTGCGATTTTTACTTTTTGCGCTATAAACAAAAAAAGAGCGTACATTTTGAAAAAATAACAAAACTTTTCACATTTTTTTATATGAAATTCCCCCCAAAAAATGTAAAAAATCAAATTTTTTTAAAATTTTTGGCCAATTTGTTTTCTGCTACCTATGTTTGGTAAAAAAAATCACAATAAGCGTATTTTGATTGGTTGGCGCAAAAGTTATTGCGTTTATTAACTAAGGGAAAGATTTCTGTGATTTTTGGTGTTTTTTTTTTAACAAGTAATGGCGGTGATCTGTGATTTTTTTTGCGGGACTGCGACATTGCGGAGGACAGATCGGACCCTTGACTGACATTTTTGACACTTTTGGGGTTACCAGTGACATTACTACAGTAATCAGTGCTATATATATGCACTGTTACTGTAAAAATGACACTGGCAGGGAAGGGGTTAATTTTATTGGAGAGGGAGGGGTTAATGTATGCCTGGTGCTTACTGACGTGTGTGGGGGGAGGTGACTGAGTGACACAGGGACAGATCGCAGGTTCAGCTATGCTGAATCCTGAAATCTGACCCTGTCTGTCACTTAGGAGATCCGCCCGCTCTGTTTACACAAGCGGGCGGATCTCCACACTCGATTCCCCGACGATCGGGGAAGAGCAGCGGCGATCGCCGCTGCTCCTCCCCTGGCCCGACTCCCGCTGTGACTGAATACAGCGGGAGCGAGCCTCCAGCGTCGCGCGCGCGCCAAAGAGAAGGGGGAGTGTCTGGCGACGTAGGTCTACGTCGCCAGATGTCATCGAGCCACTTTGCCGCAGTAGAGCTCTAGTGAGCAGACAGCAAGTGGTTAAAGCCAGTACCACTCATTGACGGTCAAAAAGGAGATCTTTCCCTGCCAGCATATTATGTCCCTGCCTGCAGATTTAGAGTATGGTCCTGGCCACCATGCTGCAGCACAGTTTCGGGGTCTTGGCAATCTTCTTATAGCCTAGGCCATCTTTATGTGGATCCCCAGAGAGTTCTTTGCCATGAGGTGCCATGTTGAGAGTGATAACACCAAATTTAACACACCTTCTCCCCATTCACACCTGAGACCTTGTAACACTAACGAGTCACATGACACCGGGGAGGGAAAATGGCTAATTGGTCCCAATTCTGACATTTTCACTTAGGGGTGTACTCATTTTGTTGCCAGCGGTTTAGACATGAATGGCTGTGTGTTGAGTTATTTTGAAGGGACAGCAAATTTACACTGTTATACAAGTTGTACACTCACTACTTTACATTGTAGCAAAGTGTCATTTCTTCAGTGTTGTCACATGAAAAGATAGAATAAAATAATTACAAAAATGTGAGGGGTGTACTCACTTTTGTGAGATACTGAAGCACCGGGAGTTATTTTTCTGCTCCTCAGGGTAGCGCTGTACCATTACAGTTTATTTAATATGGCTTCCTATGAGACACATTCCCATCTAAGCTTTTTTCAGCCGCTGCATTTTTAAAATACAAAACGGTGCTTTTTTGGATCAATAGATGCCAATGGAGAAGCTGGTGAAAAGCATGTAATGCGTCTTGCTGCGATTTGCATTTTTAATCTGCTCAACAACAAATTGTCCAAAAAAAGCTTAAAAAAATGCTAATCGCAGTAAAATCGGGTGTGCAAAAACGTAAAACAAAAAGCACTGCAGAAACGGATCAAAAGCAAACTACATAGATGGGAACCGAGCCACACCTATGTGTTTTTTGGTGCGTTTTGCAAAAACTCACTACAGTTCATTTAACATGGTTTCCTATGGGACACGTTCACATCTATGCTATTTTCAGCCGCTTTGTCTTTGGAAAGTGTCAGGGACTTTTTTAAAATGCAAATTGGTACTTTTTTGGTTCAATAAACGTCAATGGAGAAGCTGCAGAAAAGCATGTAGAGAGTTTCTTCACATGCAAATTTATTGCGATTTGCGTATTTTTTAATCTGCCCAACAAATTGGCCAAAAAAAATGTAAAAAATGTAAAAATGTAAAAAATGTAAAACGCAAATTGCGGTAAAATTGCATGTGCAAAAATGCAAAAAACACCACACAAATCACTGCAGAAAAAGATCAAACGCAACCTGCATAGATGGTAAACAAGAATAACAGTTGCTTTCCCTCGGTCACTAAGGGGTTAACTAGCTGTATTCGTGTCATAGTGGCAGCAGAGGCCATAAAAGTGGGTGGAGCCTATGTGACCAGTAAAGGGGCGGAGTCTATGTGACCAGTAAAGAGGGAGGAGCCTATGTGACCAGTAAAGGGGCGGAGCCTGGAAAGCCAGTAAAGGGGGCGGAGCCTTTGGTTCTATAAAAAGAGGCGGCAACAGGCCTCAGTGTGGGAGTTAGGAGTTGGATTTGAGAAGTAAACATCTTTGTTTCTTCTCTGTGATTTATTCGTGTTGTCCATAGTGTGATTTAGAGATTTACTAGATTTTTGCGATCTGGTAATTTTCTCTATAATTACAGGATATCGAATTTAGCTTGCCAGGAATATTAACATCTTTTTCCAGGCAAAATGGTGAAATTAAATCGCACCACCTACCTGCGTGTAGGAGAAAGCGGCCCGTATCAACGCCGCAATACCCAAAAACATCAAGAGGTATATTGCCAGGAATCTTTACATCTCCTTCCAGGCAAAATGGTGAAATTAAATCGCACCGCCTACCAGCGTGTAGGAGAAAGTGGCCCATATCAACGCCGCAATAACAAAAAACATCAAGAATGCCAGGCTCAGCCTTCTAAGAAGTAAGTATCAGATATTTCGGATCAATAACCAGTAGGGGGATCAATACAAACTGACAGCATATAAAACAGAATTTATCTATAAGTGATCAGCTAATCATTAGATTTTGTATCTCTCAGTAATGTGAAATACAGATCATACTATTGTCCATTTCACAGTCTGTTATATAACCGACCCGACGAGTCTGCTGTCTGTAGCTAAAAATAGACCAACTGTCAAATAGACCAACTGCCCAGCTAACGGACACAATCTGATGAATGAGTTGGCTTTAACCTCCCTGGTGGTATGATATATATATATATATGTATACACACACGTGTGTGTATATATATATATATATATATATATATACATATATACACGTATATATGTGTGTATATATATATATATATATATATATAAATATATACACACACACGTATATACATATATATATATATATACACACACACGTATATATATATATATATATATATATATATACATATATTTACATAAAAAGTACAGTAAAACTGTAGGAAAGGGCACTGGGGGGCAATGTAATGTGATTTTTTTTTATTTTGAATGGTATCAGTGTGTTTGGTGTGTTTTACATTTGAATTTGCCGCCGGTTCCACCCCCCCGGCGGACGTCACGTCGCCGGAGACGGAAGCCGGGGCTCGCAGACGATCGGGAGGAAGCTCCGCCGCCGCATACCGCCTGCATTCTTCGCTGGATCCCGGAGAAAAGGTAAGTAAAACCTCTACCAGGATCCAGCGATCTTCCTAGCGGTACCCCGAGTGTGGCTCGGGGTTACCGCTTTTGGCTCTAAAATCTAACCCTGAGTCACGCTCGGGAATACCGCTAGGAAGGTTAATAATTGTGCAGACTAATAATGACAGATGACCTGCATTAACCTGGGGCTTTTATATACTTTAGACACATTTTACATTCTAATCATAGGTGTGTGCTGCCTATTGTATTAGCGTGTGCACTCCAAAGCGCAAACACACATGCGTGTGTGTGTATATATATGTATACATATGCACACACTCTTATAATAATGATTGGCGGATATTTTCTGTTTCATTGTTCTTATTTTTTTGTGCATCCCAATTTGCCGCTTATGATTATAGTATGAATTTCGTTACTAAATAGGAAATTATGAGCACAGACGGCTCAGCAGGGAAAATAGATGAACTGGGCTTTTTTTTTCACAGTTGATCTATATTTTACAAAGACCTTGACAATTGTCCATAATCACCTGTTTAGTGAATAAACTCCATTTGTGACAATCTAAAGCAGTGGTCTCTAAACTGCGACCTTAGGGCCAGATGTGGCCCTTTGCTTGCCTTTATCCGGCCCTCAGGGCACTTCTCCCATTGATAGAACACTATTCTGCCAACTGACAACAATGGGAAACCATTTCTCCCACTGGCACCAACAATGGGGCGCTATTCCTCCCCCTAATACCAAACATGGCGATGTTTACTCTCACTGATGTCAGGAAATATTCCAATCCCTCTGGACACAGTCTGGCCCCTCTAATGTCTGAAGGATGATAAACTGGCCCTTTGTTTAGAAAGTTTGGACACCCCTGATCTACAGACTAGGCAGGTAACAAAGGTCAGATGTTGCAGTGATAATACCGGCACTGTATCTGCATGAATTTGAATACAGGTTGGAAGGGAAAACTGGGGGTAAAGGATCTGGGATTCATACCCCATCATCATTTTTTTTTTTTTTTTTTTTCCAAAACGGTTTATTGGTACATAAAATATGGTAATAAAACATACAAACAATTGAACAATCCGATCAACATTCTCGGTGTTCAAGGTGTAAGTGAGGAAAAACAGGAATGCATATAACAGAGTTTCACTTCCAAATAACAGAGTTTAGAAAACTTTTTGTATGAGTATGCATAACATAACAGAATAGGTGCGGGTGAGGGATTATTTTTTTTTTTGTTTCATCAAGTTGGTGAGTGAAAAGCATATTAGAGTTGCAGATTCAGAGATAAATTCAGATACTTGAATGATATAATTGAATTATGCAGTAGTTAGTTGTAGGTGATAGAGGGGAGAGGTTGGTTCCCAGCACCAACCTTTCCCAAGGAATGAGAAGGATAAGGGTAGAGAAGGGGTAGAGGTGAGGAATGTGGGAGGGGGATTGGAATAATGGGAGTAGTGACTCAATATAAGAAGGTAAATGTATAGGTGACGATTAGGGAGTTGTTGTTAAGTTTGAGTAAATGGATTAAAGGGTTATATGTTGCTGTATTTTAGGTGGAAGAGGGGTCTTCATTTCATAATTGAGATGTACGTGTTTGATTCTCGGAATTTGTTCCAAGGATTCCAGGTGGAGGCATATTTGAATAGTGAGTCATGGGAGATGGCAATGAGCTCTTCCATCTCTGCCAGTTTGTTAATTTGCATGATCCAGTCTTTAAGGGAGGGGACCTGTGGGGAGCCCCAGTGTCTTGGTATACATAGCTTAGCTGCATTGACTAGGAACATACTTAAGGATTTGCAGTATTTCCTATTGGCGTGAGGTTGTAAATGGAATAGGTATGAGAGAGGTGAGTATGGTATTGAAGTAAGCGTTATTTCATGAATAATGTTATGTGTTTGTTTCCAAAATGCTTGGATAATGGGGCAGTTCCACCAGATGTGAAGCAAACTCCCTTCATTTTCATGACAACGCCAACATTTGCTATCAATGTCCTTGTTCCAACGGTGAAGGAGAGAGGGTGTACGATACCATCGTGATAGGAGCTTAAAATCATTCTCTTGGGTGGAGACATTGACGGACCCCTTGTGGACAGCATAAAAAATCCTCGTCCACTGGGCTCCATTTGTGACAATCTAAAGCAGTGGTCTCTAAACTGCGACCTGGGGGCCAGATGTGGCCCTTAGCTTGCCTTTATCCGGCCCTCAGGGCACTTTTCCCACTGATAGAACACTATTCTGCCAACTGACAACAATGGGAAACCATTTCTCCCACTGGCACCAACAATGGGGCGCTATTCCTCCTCCTAATAACAATCATGGCGATGTTTACTCTCACTGATGTCAGGAAATATTCCAATCCCTCTGGACACAGTCTGGCCCCTCTAATGTCTGAAGGATGATAAACTGGCCCTTTGTTTAGAAAGTTTGGACACCCCTGATCTACAGACTAGGCAGGTAACAAAGGTCAGATGTTGCAGTGATAATACCTGCACTGTATCTGCATGAATTTGAATACAGGTTGGAAGGGAAAACTGGGGGTAAAGGATCTGGGATTCATACCCCATCATCATTTTCTTACCACTCTTTGCAGAAGTCCCGTGATACTGGCTTTCCAACCAATCAGAGAGCTTGGCGTATAGTCACATGAGCTCCCGCCAGCTGTCCTGATTAGTTTTAACCACTTAAGCCCCGGAAGATTTTACCCCCTTCCTGACCAGGGGGTATTTTGCGATTCGGCACTGCGTGACTTTAATGGACAATTGCGCGGTCGTGCGACGCTGTATCTAAACGAATTTGGCGTCCTTTTTTTCCCACAAACAGAGCTTTCTTTTGGTGGTATTTGATCACCTGTGCGATTTTTTGATCATGCGCTATAAACAAAAAAAGAGCGTCAATTTTACAAAAATAGCAATATTTTTCACTTTTTTTATATGAAATTCCCCCCAAAAAAATGTAAAAATCAAAATTTTTTAACATTTTCTGCCAATTTGTTTTATGCTACCTATGTTTGGTAAAAAAAATCGCAAAAAGCGTATTTTAATTGGTTTGCGCAAAAGTTATCGCGTTTACTAACAAAGGGAAAGATTTTTGTCATTTTTGGTGTTTTTTTTTTTTAACGCGTAATGGCGGCGATCTGCAATTTTTTTTGCGGGACTGCGACATTGCAGCGGACAGATCGGACCCTTGACTGACATTTTTGACACTTTTGGGGTTACCAGTGTCATTTCTACAGTAATCAGTGCTATACATATGCACTGTTACTGTAAAAATACACTGGCAGGGAAGGGGTTAACTTTTTTTGAAAGGGAGGGGCTATGTGTGTCCCTAGGGACGTGCTTTCTACTGTGATTGGCTGTGGCTTCAGATGTATGAACAGTGATCAACGGTTCTACATAGTAGAACCGTATGATCATCCTTCATACACAGGGGAAAATGACAGACAGCTTGTTTACACAAGCCGCCTGACTTTCTCCCTCTCCCCCGACGATCGCAGAGTGAGCGGCGGACATCGGGTCCACCGGTCACACGCGCGGGGGGGTGCGTGACCGTGCGGGCGCGCTCGCTCCCTAGACCCTCACAGGCTAGCGACGTAGACCTACGTCGCTTTGCCTGTGAGGGGCTGACTGCTGACGTAGATCGGCGTTAGGCAGTCGGCAAGTGGTTAAAGCCAGTACCACTCATTGACGGTCAAAAAGGAGATCTTTCTCTGACAGCATATTATGTTCCTACCTGCAGATTTAGAGTAATTGCGAAGTGCTGCCTTCCACACTTGACTTCTAAGCGGAGTTGTTCAGATCGTTCCCATCTCCCCGCTGCCCCACAAAGCAATAATGCTAATGCAGACAGGGTATGCCCAGGCACATCTGGCACACCCCGTGCCCACTCCTACGATTTTCATACAGGTCTATGGGGATGCAGGACCATCTTGAAGCAGGTCATCTGCAGATCTAATGCACCCGTTAATGAATTCTGAATGATCACAGAAGCATCTCAAACTGATATCAATCCAATATGACTAAAACAAGCCCAAAGCTCTTCAACACAGGTCCTAACTTTGTCTCAGCCTGGTTCTCAGGGGTTAGAATCATCATTGTTACTAAAAGAGCAAATAACTTTGACTTTTCCTTATAAACATGGCACCAATCTCCTGACCAGGGTAGGATTATAAAATTAGTGATCTTCCTACTGAATGTGATCCATATTTTGATTTGTATCTCTTGAAACTGAATAAACATTATTGCATTTAAACAGTCCATCCATACTAACAAATATTTTCTTTCTTTTCAGTATCAGAAATGAGCCTGCCAAGGCCGATAAGCCGGCCAAGGCCGATAAGCCGGCCATTACACCAAAGCCACCGACCAGCCAGCCACAACAACAGCTGTTGTTGCTGAGTGAAGAGCTGGTCTCCCGTTTTTCCGAAGCTACGGGAATGTACCCAAGATGGGCCGAACAGTAAGTTTTTTGTTAACATTTTTTGGGGTTCTTTCATATTTACAATGGAAATCATAGTCATAAAAACGAAAAAGTCCTCAGACCCAGAACTTTTGTGACTGGTTCACTAAATAAAATGAGGCTTGGTTTATAAAGCTTTAACACCAGGATAAGTATAAGTCCTTTCAAAATTGAAGTTATTTTAAGGGTCTTTTTTCAGCCAATGTGGTTTGAGCATTACAGTCATATGGCTGAAAAAAGACCCTCGTTTAGACATTAAAGCTTTGTAAATTGTCAATAATAATGAAGAAAATAAAGTCAAGCCATTGCCAGAAGCGACATGTTAAAAAGCAGTATATAAAAGATTTACAACCTTCATAAAGAAAGTGAAAAATCTACGCAGTTCCTTATCACTGAATGAAGGCTTCCTGTCAGCTCTATCCCACAATGTATAGCCATAAGGCAATTCTAGAAAATAAGGACGATTGGATCTTAGTTAGAACATATATATTTATATTAATGATGCTTCTGAAGCCGGCCTGCACTGTGCAAGAAACATCATATGAAGACAAAATTTTCATTAACGTTCACCTTACAAATAGACAACATCTCCAAAGTTCAGAGGGGTCCTATAGTCTACTCTTGGCCTGCAGTGTCCTCATTTGTTCTCTGGATTCCCCCGTCATCCACATCAATATGGCCACCATTTTGGAGTTTGGCCTCAGTTCTACAACATATTCTGTCCCGTGTCTTTTAGCCTTACTAGAGCAGAATTGAGAAGATGAAGCCTGGTTGAAGAATTTGGTCTGATCACTTTAGGGAAATTCCATCACTAGAATCTCTGTTGTAGGATGGACTTCTCTTTAGAGCTGAATCCACCCAGAACTGCATTTCTCTTTTGGTCCCTTGTGGTTTAGATGGAACCTTTTATGAAATGTAAATTCTTTGTGGATTTAACTGGTGTTCTGGCAATGAAATCAAACGGGAGGGATTACACATTCTACTAAATATATTTGGAATGTGTTGAGTTTTTTAAGATAATATAAATGACTTTCTTTACTTATCCTATTGTTATATTCTCTGTGCCTTTTCTTACCAATATTTTTTTTCTCCAGGTATCTCAGACAAAACAATGGTGACTACAATCAAGCCATGGTCATCTTCTACAAGATGAAGGCTAAGGATGAAATCCCCAGCCATTTCTTCAATGGTGAAAAATTGGAGTCTAACCATGATGAACTCCGGACGAAGTTCATCGAAGTCACCGGAATGTTTGAAGAATACGCCGAAAAGTAAGTTTTTGTTAACTCTATTGGGACTCCCTGTGTCTAGGGAATGGTTTTCACACACATTTTTTTTCGTTCTTTTAGCACTTAAGCCCCAGAAGATTTGGCTGCTCAAAGACCAGGCCCTATTTTGCGATTCGGCACTGCATGACTTTAACTGACAATTGCGCGGTCGTGTGACGCTGTACCCAAACAAAATTGATGTCCTTTTTTTCCCCAGAAACAGAGCTTTCATTTGGTGGCATTTGATCACCTGTACGATTTTTATTTTTTGCGCTATGAACAAAAAAAGGCGACAATTTTGAAAAAATAACAATATTTTTCACATTTTTTTATATGAAATTCTCAAAAAAAAATGTAAAAATCAAAATCTTTTAACATCTTAGGCCAATTTGTTTTCTGCTACATATTTTTGGTTAAAAATATCGCAATAAGCGTATTTTCGTTTGCACAAAAGTTATTGCTTTTACTAACTACGGGAAAGATTTATGTCACTTTTATTGTTTTTTTTTTTTTTAACTAGTAATGACGGCGATCTGCAATTTTTTTTGCGGGACTGCGACATTGCGGCAGACAGATCGGACCCCTAACTGACATTTTTGGGGGTACCAGTGACATTACTACAGTAATCAATGCTAAAAATATGCACTGTTACTGTAAAAATGACACTGGCAGGGAAGGGGTTAACATTACTGGTGATCAGTGGGTTAAGTGTGTCCCCAGGGCGTGATTCTAACTGTCAGAGGGTGTGGCTTGTGAAGTAATCACAGAGACATGTGATCCTATATAGCAGGATCACATAGCCTCTGTGATCACTTCAGGGAGAATGACAGATGGCTGTGTTTACATCAGCCGTCTGTCTTTCTCCCTCAGCTGCGGGAGATTGCAAGTGGTCAGCGGTCATCAGAGCCGCCGGGTACACGCTCTGGCTCCCCAGCTGACGAGCAGGGGTGGAAACGCGTCTCCGGCAGCACGCGATCGCCCCCTAGCTCCACCCAGGCGAGCGCCGTACATGTACCACGCTTTGCCTGGGAGCGCCAGCCTGCCGCCGTACAACTGCGGCGGCTGGTGCGGAAGTGGTTAACATCTAAATCTGACAAGTTCTTATATAAGACTGTCAGTCCTATTTAGCTTTAACAATATGAACACGCGGAAACCCAGCAACTGGTTTACCCGTTTTACTTGATTAAGAGTCGGTTCACACTATGGCGACACGACTCTGCACTACTTCGGGAGGCGACTTGTCAGTCCCGTGCACCGCGACTTCGGCGCGACTTGCACAGACTTCATATAATGAATGTCTATGCAAGTCGCTCCGAGGTCGCCCCGAAGTAGTACAGGACCCTTTTTCTAAGTCGGAGCGACTTGTGTCGCTCCTATTAGAACGGGTCCTGTAGCAGTCAATGGACCGCAAGGGACCGCGACTTGTCAGGCTGACAAGTCGCCTGACAAGTCGCGGCAGTGTGAATGGGGTCTAAATGGGTCCATATGTTATTTATTTTTTACTTTCATCAAAATAAAAAATGCTCTATTATGTCTTCTACAACCCGTCCTAACCTCCATATTTCTTTACAGGTGTCTTCGGGAGAACAACTGGGACTTGATAAAGTCGTTGAATAATTTCAACTTCCTGAATTCAGAAGGCCAAATTCCACCACAATGCTTTTACAGGCATGAGGGAAAGACCATCTTCCCAACAAACAAAAACTTGATGGTTTTTGAATTTGCCAGCATTACCAACATGCGCCCTGAGTGGGCGGAAAAGTAAGTCTCGGTTTCTATTTCTATTTTATTGTTTTTATGGGATTAAAGCTGGGCATATACTAGAAGATTTTCATCAGGAGCCAGCTGAAATTTGCTCCATGTGTGGCCCCCCTCCACCCTCCTGCCTGATATTCTTTGATTAAAAATGTTTGGACCAATAACGACTGAATGCAGCTGCTGTTTGGGTATTCTGAAGGCCATCACCAGAATCGTCAGAATGCACTAAGAGCAGCAGGATGGATGGAGGAAACTATTCAATTTTAATAATAATATGCCTCAGAATTACTCTAGTGATCTCCAAGTTTGCATTTTATGTTGAGGGACTTTTGTTCACTTCAAGTGGGTTTTGTATTCACAAATAAGTACAGGAATGCAAAAGTTGTATGAAACAGGTCAAATGCAGGTCAGAAGGAGTCCTACTGCAGGTCATATACACCCGTCTATGAATTCTGAATCATTTCAGAAATCTCTTCAATATCAAACTGATGTCATAGGGCACAAGCACAAAATCTACCTCCACAAGCACTTTGACAACAGATTTCCTTTTCTATCGGCCTAGTATTTCTTGGTGGTACAAAAACTTTATTGTACTTGTCCATGGTAGAATTGTCAGCTGCACAGAGCAGAGTGTAGTCCATTACTGCTCTTCTGTATGAAGTCTAGGCTGTTTACAATATCATTGCCCCTTACCAATGATGATAATCCATTTGCTGGATCTCTGACAAAATGGAGATTAGGGATGATCGAACGGTTCGGGTCGCCCATCGGTTGATCTTGGTGGTGACCATTGGGTGTTAGAAATTCGGCCGGATTCCGATTTTTTTTGCGGTAAAAGTTCGGAATTCGGTCAACAGAACCACCCAAAATGCAATGGGACAGGAACTGGGCTTTAAAAGCCTGTGATTGGCCCAGAAACGTCAGTAAAAGCCAATGAGGGGGTAGGAGTCTGCTAGGAACGTGATTGGAGTGACTACGGGGTCCAGAGGCCAATCAGGAGTGAATACGCCCCCCAGTACATAACATAGCCCCGCCTAACCTCTAGCACTGTAATACAAAGGCTTTTGAAGAGAGTGGAAGCATTTGTGTTTCTTCTGCTGCTTGTAAAGCTCCAGTGCCAGTTAGAAATTATCTTCTGCTGTATGGAGCTGTTCTTTTAGTGTGAGGAAAGGGATATGCAGTGTAGTTAGGGTACTATATACCACTATAGTTAGATTCAATAATCTAGTTTTTGTAGGGATATGTTTAAGTGTCAGGGTCTAGTGAGCACGTTGCACTGCTGATATATCTACAGCAGGTATACGTGCTTGCTGGTCAGCTATTGTGCAAAATACCAAACCCCCTTACAGGAAGCACGTGCTGACCCCACTATGCCATGTCAGGGTGACCGGAGTTTAGGGTGACCTGACTCTGCCATGCCAGGGTGACCCCACTCTGTCATGTCAGGGTGACCGTAGTTTAGGGTGACCTGACTCTGATAAAGCCTCAGTGACAACTATACATAAATTAAAATTCATCACAAAAAAAAACAGATTATCTTTCTTAGAATTTCAGTAGCGCAGGGATGGTGTTACCCTCCGTTCATAAACTGCAAATAAATAAAGTGCATAAATTGCATAAATAATCCAAAACATCCAACTAAGCAAGAACAGAGTCCTTCAAAAGTCTTTGTTTATGTAGTGCATTTATTTGCACTTTATGAAAGGAGGGTAACACCATCCCTGCGCTACTGAAATTCTAAGAAAAATGATCTTTTTTTCCTGGTTCTGGACATGCTACAGAGCTGAAACTTCACAGGTACACTTTTTAGACCCACCAGACACTAAATCCAAAGAAATCAAATTTTTTTTTCAATAATTTTTTCAATAATTGGCTCTCTATCAAAAACGACAAATTTTAAGAACTTTTTTTTGCCTGATTCATAGTCCCTGGGGCATGACCCAGAACCCTAGGCACTTTTTAGGGGCATTAATTAGGTTTTAGGGCTTCAAAATTGTGTTTTTTGATTCCCGAAGTTCGGGTCCCATTGATTTCAATGTGGTTCTAGAATCCGAACCGAACTTTCGGAAAATTCGGGTGTTCTGGCCGAACCAAACTTTTCAAAAGTTTGATCACCCCTAATGGAGATGACCCAGGAAGTCAGAGGGAAATTCTCTGCTTACCATTGTTCCCAGTATATGCATACTGCTTAGAAAATAAATGTTGTGTAAATGTAAATGTTGAGTTTTGTGTATAAATAATATATATATATATATATATATATATACATGTTTATATGTCCTGTCATTCTACTGTCTGTTACTAATCTCTCCAACCCTTTCCTTTTCAGTTGCCTTTCTGATATGAAGTGGAGTTGGCAAGATGCGGTGGCCATCTTTAAAAAGATGAAGGTAAGTAAGACTATTAGTATATAACTAAGGGGGGCATTTATAAAGTGCAGCCATGGGGTTGTGAGAAAAAACAAACAAACTGGGGGACAGCTTGGTTATGTTACCGGTCGAACACACATGACCAGCTCTCCTCCAATCAAAGAGCACACACTGTGACCCCCGCATTGTAAGTTAGCTAAAAAATGTGGAGCACGGTGTGCAGGGCTGCTGATAGGGCAGTACAACCGGTCCTGTCGTACCGGGCACGGGCCCCATCAGCTTAACAGGGGGCCCCGGAAATAATTTCTGTCTAAATAAATGCAAAGGATTTTGCTAAACCTAAACCACATTCCAGCTCCTTGCTTATCAGGGAATAATTAATTTTTCCTGGGCCCCATTAGATCAACAAAGGGGCCCAGAAGGTGACAGCAGAGAAGGGACTTTTTTTCCTTTCTTCGGGGAGCAGGGATACAAGCCCGCGCTGCATATCGTACTGCCCCTGTCATAGTTCCGGCTGCGGTATCCGCTGCTTATGCCTTCTCTCGCGGGGTGATTCTGTTGTACATGGCTCCCTCAGTAAGTCCTGCGGCCTGAGGGGAGACTGATGTGAGGGCACGGCCCTATCTATACAAACAAACTCCAATCGCTCTGTCCAGTTAATGTGCATTTAATTCATGACCAACCTCTTATCTTATTTAACCCTGCATCAACCAAACTCTGTACAATCAAAAACTCCCCACCTAACTAAACACTCCATAGCTTCTGCCACACAGGCGTTTCGCGGACTCCGTTTTGCTCAGTGGGGATCAATCCGATGATCCCCACCAAGCAGGTGGATGACAGGTCCATCTCCGCTCACTGTGCAGAGACGGAGCTGTCAGATCCCCGTTCTCCTCTATGGGAGATCTGATGAAAACAGACCGTCTGTCCCCATCCGATCCGATCCTCTATGGATGAAAAATAGGATTTCACGGACAGGATCGGATCAGAGAGCAGCGGGTGTCAGTGGACATGTCACCGCTGACATCCGCTGCTCCATAGAGGTGCATGGAGCATCAAATCAGGTCCACCTGAAAAACTGAGAGGCAGACCTGATTGGAAAGTCCTTGTGAAAGGGTCATAATCAAAAATAATAGTCCTTAAATTGGAGTTCCACCCAAAAGTGGAAGCTCCACTTATCTGCTTCCTCCCAAACATTTGGCACCTTTCAGGGGGAAGGGGGGGATGGGTACCTGTTTTTGACAGGTACCCGTCCCCACTTCGGGGAGACGGCGTCACGGGTGTTGTCCTTTGGAAGTTCAGCCCCCGTTCCTCCTTCCTCCGCCGCCAGGCCAGTTAGAAAGCGCAGCCCGCTTCGCCCATGCGCACAAGGGAACAAGCTGTGAAGCCGAAAGGCCTCACTGCTGGTTTCCCTCACCGCAAATGGTGGCGGGAGCAACCGAGAGCCAATACAAAAATCAACTGGGGTGTCAACATTGCGAGATCCCTGGACAGGTAAGTGTCCTAATATTAAAAGTCAGGAGCTAAAGTATTTGTAGCTGTTGACTTTTAATTTTCTCATGGGGGGGGGGGGGCAGAACTCAGTTTTACCACTTCCTGCTGGCCGTACGCATATAAATGACCTCACTGTCATACACTCCACGCTCCTCTCCTGTACATACTGCCCACTGTCATACCCTCCACACTCCTCTCCTGTACATACTGCTCACTGTCATACCCTCCACACTCCTCTCCTGTACATACTGCCCACTGTTGTCCCCTCCACACTCCTCTCCTGTACATACTGCCCTATGTAATACTCTCCACACTCCTCTCCTGTACATACTGCCCTCTGTCATACCCTCCACACTCCTCTCCTGTACATACTGCCCACTGTCATACCCTCCACACTCCTCTCCTGTACATACTGCCCTCTGTCATACCCTCCACACCCCTCTCCTGTACATACTGCCCTCTGTCATACCCTCCACACTCCTCTCCTGTACACACTGCCTACTGTCATACCCTCCACACTCCTCTCCTGTACACACTGCCCACTGTCATACTCTCCACACTCCTCTCCTGTACATACTGCTCACTGTCATACCCTCCACACTCCTCTCCTGTACATACTGCCCTCTGTCATACCCTCCGCACTCCTCTCCTGTACATACTGCTCACTGTCATACCCTCCACACTCCTCTCCTGTACATACTGCCCTCTGTCATACACTCCACGCTCCTCTCCTGTACATACTGCCCACTGTCATACCCTCCACACTCCTCTCCTGTACATACTGCTCACTGTCATACCCTCCACACTCCTCTCCTGTACATACTGCCCACTGTTGTCCCCTCCACACTCCTCTCCTGTACATACTGCCCTCTGTCATACCCTCCACACTCCTCTCCTGTACATACTGCCGACTGTCATACCCTCCACACTCCTCTCCTGTACATAATGCCCTCTGTCATACCCTCCACACTCCTCTCCTGTACACACTGCCCACTGTCATACTCTCCACACTCCTCTCCTGTACATACTGCCCACTGTCATACACTCCACACTCCTCTCCTGTACATACTGCCCTCTGTAATACCCTACAAACTCCTCTCCTGTACATACCACCCACTGTCATACCCTCCACACTCCTCTCCTGTACATACTGCCCACTGTTATCCCCTCCACACTCCTCTCCTGTACATACTGCCCAATGTCATACCCTCCACACTCCTCTCCCGTACATACTGCCCACTGTCATACCCTCCACACCCCTCTCCTTTACATACTGCCCTCTGTCATACCCTCCACACTCCTCTCCTGTACATACTGCCCTCTGTCATACCCTCCACACTCCTCTCCTGTACATACTGCCCACTGTCATACCCTCCACACTCCTCTACTGTACATACTGCCTACAGTCATACCCTCCACACTCCTCTCCTGTACATACTGCCCTCTGTCATACCCTCCACACTCCTCTCCTGTACATACTGCCCTATGTAATACTCTCCACACTCCTCTCCTGTACATACTGCCCACTGTTGTCCCCTCCACACTCCTCTCCTGTACATACTGCCCTATGTAATACTCTCCACACTCCTCTCCTGTACATACTGCCCTCTGTCATACCCTCCACACTCCTCTCCTGTACACACTGCCCACTGTCATACCCTCCACACTCCTCTCCTGTACATACTGCCCTCTGTCATACCCTCCACACCCCTCTCCTGTACATACTGCCCTCTGTCATACCCTCCACACTCCTCTCCTGTACACACTGCCCACTGTCATACTCTCCACACTCCTCTCCTGTACATACTGCCCACTGTCATACACTCCACACTCCTCTCCTGTACATACTGCCCTCTGTAATACCCTCCAAACTCCTCTCCTGTACATACCACCCACTGTCATACCCTCCACACTCCTCTCCTGTACATACTGCCCACTGTTATCCCCTCCACACTCCTCTCCTGTACATACTGCCCAATGTCATACCCTCCACACTCCTCTCCCGTACATACTGCCCACTGTCATACCCTCCACACCCCTCTCCTTTACATACTGCCCTCTGTCATACCCTCCACACTCCTCTCCTGTACATACTGCCCTCTGTCATACCCTCCACACTCCTCTCCTGTACATACTGCCCACTGTCATACCCTCCACACTCCTCTACTGTACATACTGCCTACAGTCATACCCTCCACACTCCTCTCCTGTACATACTGCCCTCTGTCATACCCTCCACACTCCTCTCCTGTACATACTGCCCTCTGTCATACCCTCCACACTCCTCTCCTGTACATACTGCCCACTGTCATACCCTCCACACTCCTCTCCTGTACATACTGCTCACTGTCATACCCTCCACACTCCTCTCCTGTACATACTGCCCACTGTTGTCCCCTCCACACTCCTCTCCTGTACATACTGCCCTATGTAATACTCTCCACACTCCTCTCCTGTACATACTGCCCTCTGTCTTACCCTCCACACTCCTCTCCTGTACATACTGCCCACTGTCATACCCTCCACACTCCTCTCCTGTACATACTGCCCTCTGTCATACCCTCCACACCCCTCTCCTGTACATACTGCCCTCTGTCATACCCTCCACACTCCTCTCCTGTACACACTGCCCACTGTCATACTCTCCACACTCCTCTCCTGTACATACTGCCCACTGTCATACCCTCCACACTCCTCTCCTGTACATACTGCCCACTGTCATACACTCCACACTCCTCTCCTGTACACACTGCCCTCTGTCATACCCTCCAAACTCCTCTCCTGTACATACCACCCACTGTCATACCCTCCACACTCCTCTCCTGTACATACTGCCCACTGTTATCCCCTCCACACTCCTCTCCTGTACATACTGCCCAATGTCATACCCTCCACACTCCTCTCCCGTACATACTGCCCACTGTCATACCCTCCACACCCCTCTCCTGTACATACTGCCCTCTGTCATACCCTCCACACTCCTCTCCTGTACATACTGCCCTCTGTCATACCCTCCACACTCCTCTCCTGTACATACTGCCCACTGTCATACCCTCCACACTCCTCTCCTGTACATACTGCCCTCTGTCATACCCTCCACACTCCTCTCCTGTACACACTGCCCACTGTCATACTCTCCACACTCCTCTCCTGTACATACTGCCCACTGTCATACCCTCCACACTCCTCTCCTGTACATACTGCCCACTGTCATACACTCCACACTCCTCTCCTGTACATACTGCCCACTGTCATACCCTCCACACTCCTCTCCTGTACATACTGCCCACTGTTATCCCCTCCACACTCCTCTCCTGTACATACTGCCCACTGTCATACACTCCACACTCCTCTCCTGTACATACCGCCCTCTGTAATACCCTCCAAACTCCTCTCCTGTACATACCACCCACTGTCATACCCTCCACACTCCTCTCCTGTACATACTGCCCACTGTTATCCCCTCCACACTCCTCTCCCGTACATACTGCCCAATGTCATACCCTCCACACTCCTCTCCCGTACATACTGCCCACTGTCATACCCTCCACACCCCTCTCCTTTACATACTGCCCTCTGTCATACCCTCCACACTCCTCTCCTGTACATACTGCCCTCTGTCATACCCTCCACACTCCTCTCCTGTACATACTGCCCACTGTCATACCCTCCACACTCCTCTACTGTACATACTGCCTACAGTCATACCCTCCACACTCCTCTCCTGTACATACTGCCCTCTGTCATACCCTCCACACTCCTCTCCTGTACATACTGCCCTCTGTCATACCCTCCACACTCCTCTCCTGTACATACTGCCCACTGTCATACCCTCCACACTCCTCTCCTGTACATACTGCCCACTGTCATACTCTCCACACTCCTCTCCTGTACATACTGCTCACTGTCATACCCTCCACACTCCTCTCCTGTACATACTGCCCACTGTTGTCCCCTCCACACTCCTCTCCTGTACATACTGCCCTATGTAATACTCTCCACACTCCTCTCCTGTACATACTGCCCTCTGTCATATCCTCCACACTCCTCTCCTGTACATACTGCCCACTGTAACCCTCCACACTCCTCTCCTGTACATACTGCCCTCTGTCATACCCTCCACACTCCACTCCTGTACATACTGCCCACTGTCATACCCTCCACACTCCTCTCCTGTACATACTGCCCACTGTCATACACTCCACACTCCTCTCCTGTACACACTGCCCTCTGTCATACCCTCCAAACTCCTCTCCTGTACATACCACCCACTGTCATACCCTCCACACTCCTCTCCTGTACATACTGCCCACTGTTATCCCCTCCACACTCCTCTCCTGTACATACTGCCCAATGTCATACCCTCCACACTCCTCTCCCGTACATACTGCCCACTGTCATACCCTCCACACCCCTCTCCTGTACATACTGCCCTCTGTCATACCCTCCACACTCCTCTCCTGTACATACTGCCCTCTGTCATACCCTCCACACTCCTCTCCTGCACATACTGCCCACTGTCATACCCTCCACACTCCTCTCCTGTACATACTGCCCTCTGTCATACCCTCCACACTCCTCTCCTGTACACACTGCCCACTGTCATACTCTCCACACTCCTCTCCTGTACATACTGCCCACTGTCATACCCTCCACACTCCTCTCCTGTACATACTGCCCACTGTCATACACTCCACACTCCTCTCCTGTACATACTGCCCACTGTCATACCCTCCACACTCCTCTCCTGTACATACTGCCCACTGTTATCCCCTCCACACTCCTCTCCTGTACATACTGCCCAATGTCATACCCTCCACACTCCTCTCCCGTACATACTGCCCACTGTCATACCCTCCACACCCCTCTCCTGTACATACTGCCCTCTGTCATACCCTCCACACTCCTCTCCTGTACATACTGCCCTCTGTCATACCCTCCACACTCCTCTCCTGTACATACTGCCCACTGTCATACCCTCCACACTCCTCTCCTTTACATACTGCCCTCTGTCATACCCTCCACACTCCTCTCCTGTACATACTGCCCTCTGTCATACCCTCCACACTCCTCTCCTGTACATACTGCCCTCTGTCATACCCTCTACACTCCTCTCCTGTACATACTGCCCTCTGTCATACCCTCCACACTCCTCTCCTGTACATACTGCCCTCTGTCATACCCCCCACACTCCTCTCCTGTACATTCTGCCCACTGTCATACCCTCCACACTCCTCTCCTGTACATACTGCCCACTGTCATACCCTCCACACTCCTCTCCTGTACATACTGCCCTCTGTCATACCCTCCACACTCCTCTCCTGTACATACTGCCCACTGTCATACCCTCCACACTCCTCTCCTGTACATACTGCCCTCTGTCATACCCCCCACACTCCTCTCCTGTACATTCTGCCCACTGTCATACCCTCCACACTCCTCTCCTGTACATACTGCCCACTGTTATCCCCTCTACACTCCTCTCCTGTACATACTGCCCAATGTCATACCCTCTACACTCCTCTCCTGTACATACTGCCCACTGTCATACCCTCCACACTCCTCTCCTGTACATACTGCCCTCTGTCATACCCCCCACACTCCTCTCCTGTACATTCTGCCCACTGTCATACCCTCCACACTCCTCTCCTGTACATACTGCCCACTGTCATAACCTCCACACTCCTCCCCTGTACATACTGCCCACTGTCATACCCTCCACACTCCTCTCCTGTACATACTGCCCACTGTTATCCCCTCTACACTCCTCTCCTGTACATACTGCCCAATGTCATACCCTCTACACTCCTCTCCTGTACATACTGCCCTCTGTCATACCCTCCACACTCCTCTCCTGTACATACTGCCCACTGTTATACCCTCCACACTCCTCTCCTGTACATACTGCCCACTGTCATACCCTCCACACTTCTCTCCTGTACATGCTACCCCCTGTCATACCCTCCACACTCCTCTCCTGTACATACTACCCTCTGTCATACCCCCCACACCCTTCTCCTGTACATACTGTCCACTGTCATACCCTCCACACCCCTCTCCTGCACACAATACCCACCAGCATACCCTCCTTAGCATGTGTCCTTAGTCCCTTTCTTTGTATCAAATGTGAGACTTCAGGGGTCTGTTTAGACCCCTGATATCTCACCAAAGCTCCCACCAAAAATCAATAAATTAAAATGAAAAAATAAAAATGGGAAAAAATAAAAAATGTAAAAAAAAATAATAAATCACACTAAAATGCAACGCCCAATATGTGGCATCATTTATCCACACCCACTGTGTGCCGCAAAGCACTGTGCACACCGCCGGTCACCATCTCCCTGCTAAGGGTCCCAGTGCAATACTTTGCCCAGGGGTACATGATGCTAGTAAGGTGGCACTGACCATGAGAGGCTCCTCATTTCTTTATTGGGTCGCCAGCTTTAAGTCTTCTGCCTGTCTGCATGTTCATGAGCTTCATGTCCTTCCACATAGGCCCAATGCATTAATGTTGCATCAAAAAGTGTGGCAGCCATCTTTAAACCTGGGGGCCCCATGATTTCCTATTGCCCGGGGGCCCCATGAGTTGTCAGTCCACCTCTGCTGTGTCCCATTATGTAATGTGGGTGTGCCTGGGTCACTGAATGCATACGAGGCAGTGGGTAGGGACAGAGGGCATGGTCAGTGGTAGGGGTGGGGTTAAGGGGGCCCCATCAGATAGGCTGTAAGGGGCCCCATGATTTCTAACAGCGGCCCTGACGGTGTGCATAGTCCTATGGGGTATAATGGAGAGCAGATAGCGACATCTGCCCTCTGGTATAATTAGGCCTCTGAATTTACTTTTGTCCACAATAGCTTCTTCCTTTTTTAATTGTATTTCATTTTTATGTTTTACAGATAGAAAACCAGATTCCGGAGGAGTTCTTCTACAACACCAAGGGCTATTATGACTTGAACGGCCCAAATGCCGTTGCCTCCCTTATTAAAAAGTTCTCAATGGGATCTGGACTTACGGAGGATTGGGCCAGAAAGTAAGTTTCCATTATTACTTCTCTTTCTATTTTGTTTCTTTTCTATGGGGTTCAGAATCACATCAGCTGTAAATGGATGGAGCTGCCTGGTCTGAACATCCTATAAATTCTATTGCCAGATTTAGTTGTCTGTTCATTATGTTAATACGGTTTACTTCTTTATCTTTCAGAATCTTGGAGGATGCTCAGTGGAATTACATTCAGGCACGACGTGACTTCCCATATATGAAGGTAAGAATATTTGACTAGAACTAGATTTGATTTTTCCACAATACTTTAACACCCAGTAAGCCCTGGTTAAGACTGTTGCAATTTCATATGCGTTCCAGAACTTATAGAATCACATGACAAGTGAAATAACATGACTTTCTTTGTTGGCCATTCACATATATGCAGTCCAAATGCAATGCATTTTTAAAAAGCGTCCTGTGTGTGTGTGGTGTAATTTTCATCTCTATAGAGTCTAATGGAAACTGCATGGAAAACGCATAGGTGTTCACTGACTAAGCAATTCCAGGGCCCTTTCTAGCAGGCTATAATGTCTTTATGAGCTAATTTTCATAGAGAGAGATAAAGAGAGAATCGTAACTGTATCCAAATCGCATTGTAATTTCTCGTAAATTTGCAAGAAGTCACATTGGAAATTATCCTTGATATCACACTAAACATTGCACCGCATAAGTGTGAATCTAGGCTAAGAGTTTGTTCACACAAGCAGTGTTGCCCAACACAGTTTAAATGCAGGCACAAGGAAAATAGTCTTGTTTCCTATTGTTTCAGATTACCCTAATACCCTCCATTGGTTTGTACTGAAAAAAAAAGGACATAGTAAAAGAATACATTACAAAAAAAGAGAAAGGGTAATAAAATGCACTGAAACACCTGCAAAACATGCATTATAGTGCAACTTAACCACTTAACGAGCAGCCACATAGACCAACGTCAGCTGACTTTAGGTGGTTCTAGCTAGAGGCATCACCCCGGTACCATTTTTTAGAGCCGGCGGTCGGCTTCCAGCGGTGACAACCGATGCGGCCAGGACAGGAGCCGCTCGATCATTACCCCAGTGAGCGGGAGGGGACACCCCCCCTCCCGCGGCTCTGCTCAGGTCTCCCGTCCCACCGGGAGACCCATGCAACTGCCGGCTGGATGGAGTCCCAGTCAAAGCCGAATGCGGCTTCGATCGTGTCTCCGATGACGTAACCCGAAAGGCGGCGTTCATGATGTCACATCCGGGTTACTCGGCTGCTAAAGGCGCCGGATTTAAAAAGTGAATGTATTCAAAAATGCAGTTTTTGGCGTTTTGAATACATGGAAGTGTAGTGGAGGGGTCTGGGGTCTTTAAGACCCCGATCTCTCCATAAAGAGTACCTGTCACTGCCTATTGCTGTCTTAAGGGATGTTTACATTGCTTGTGACAGCAATAAAAGTGATCAGATTTTTATTTTTTTTTAAAAACCTGTGCTAAAATTAAAAAAAAAAATAAAATAAATTTGAAAAAAATATATATATTTTTAGCCGCCCCCGTCGCCGTGAGCATATACGGAAGTCGCGTCGCAAATTAAATTGCTGTTTAAACCACACATGTGAGGTATCGCAACGATCACCAGAGTGAGAGCAATAATTTAGAAAAAAGATCTACACTCTAACTCTAAACTGGTAACTGTTAAAAATGTTCAAAGCGTCGCCTATGGAGATTTTTATTCACTGTAGTTTGTCGACATTCGGCGGGTGTGCGCAATTTTTAAACCATAACATGTTGGGTATCTATTTACTCAGCATAACATCATCTTTCACAATATATAAAAAGAAATGGGCTACGTTTACTGTTTAGTTTTTTCAAATGCCAAAAAAATGGCATTTGAAAGACCGCCGCGCAAATACAGCGTGACAAAAAATATTGCAATGACCGCCATTTTATTCTCCAGAGACTTTGCTAAAAAAAGAAAAAAAAAAAAAATATATATATATATATATATATATATATATATAATGTTTGGGGGTTCTAAGTAGTTTTCTAGCAAAAAAATACTGATTTTAACTTGTGAACAAAATGTGTCAAAAATGGGCTTGGGGCTAAAGTGGTTACAAACACATGCCAGCATGCATGGCAACCATAACTTACACACTTTCTTTTTTATATTTTGCAGGCACAAAACGACATTCCAGCAGATGCCTTCATTCCTTAGTTCCATAGGAGCATTCAAGATTTGGACCCTGTTCTACAGAGACTTTTAATGGAAACAGCCAAGAGTGTTACCCTGTTCTACAGAGACTTTTAATGGAAACAGCCAAGAGTGTTACCCTGTTCTGCAGGGACTTTTAATGGAAACAGCCAAGAGTGTTACCCTGTTCTACAGGGACTTTTAATGGAAACAGCCAAGAGTGTTACCCTGATCCACAGAGACTTTTAATGGAAACAGCCAAGAGTGTTACCCTGTTCTACAGAGACTTTTAATGGAAACAGCCAAGGGTGTTACCGTGTTCTACAGAGACTTTTAATGGAAACAGCCAAGAGTGTTACCCTGTTCTACAGAGACTTTTAATGGAAACAGCCAAGAGTGTTACCCTGTTCTACAGAGACTTTTAATGGAAACAGCCAAGAGTGTTACCCTGTTCTACAGAGACTTTTAATGGAAACAGCCAAGGGTGTTACCGTGTTCTACAGAGACTTTTAATGGAAACAGCCAAGCGTGTTACCGTGTTCTACAGAGACTTTTAGGCCTCATGCACACTGGACGTTTTTGGAGCTGCTGTTAGCAGCGTCAGACGTTTTTTTTTGCAGCTGCAGAACGCCCATCCATGTTATGGCCTATGGCCTCATGTACACATACAGCTTTTAGGAGCTCCAAGTGGCATAGGCGTTTTACAGCTCCAAAAAAAAACCCAGGAACTGTGCGTTCTGGAGCTGCAGCGTCAAGCTGTAAAAACGTCTGACGCTGCTAAAGGCTGCATAACGTTGCTTAATGTGTGTTAAGCCACGTTATACGTTTTTTTTCTTCCATTCAACATCAATGGTTCCCTATGGGAGCCTATTGATTTGAATAGAAGTCGCACCGCAAGTCGGATCAGGATGATCCGACTTGCGGCGCGACTTGCGCTGTGAGAATCTTGAGGGGGAACTCCATGCCAAAATGGGGAAAAAACGGCGTGGGGTTCCCCCCCAGGTTCCAAACCAGGCCCTTCGGGTCTGGTATGGAATTTGAGGGTAGCCCCACACCGAAAAAATGGCGTGGGGTCCCCCCCAAAATCCATCCCAGACCCTTATCCGAGCATGCAGCCCGGCAGGCCAGGAAAGGGGAGAGGACGAGCGAGCGGCCTCACCCCCCTGGACCATACCAGGCCACACGCCCTCAACATGGGGGAGTGTGGGTGCTTTGGGGCAGGGGGAGGCTCTGCACCCCCACCTCAAAGCACCTTGCCCCCATGTTGATGAGGACAAGGGCCTCATCCCCACAACCCTGGCCGGTGGTTGTGGGGGTCTGCGGACAGGGAGCTCATCGGAATCTGGAAGCCCCCTTTAACAAGGGGGCCCCCAGATCCCGGAACCCCTCCCTATGTGAATGGGTATGGGGTACACTGTACCCCTACCCATTCACCCCATAAAAGGCAGTGTGTGTAAATAACGACAGGAGACGTTTTGAAAAGTTTATTAAAAATCTTCATCTGTTCTTCTCCGCTCCGGTCTTCTCCTCTCTTCTGGTCTTCTCTCCGCTTTTCTGCCCTCCGCTCTTCTGCCCTCCGTGCTTCTGCCCTCCGCTCTTCTGCTCTTTTGCTCTTCTGCTCTTTTGCCTCCTCTGGTCTTCTTCTTCCTCCGGTCCTCCTCCGACGCTGTCACCGGTGATTATGCCGGTCTCCGGTCTCTGCAGCTTGTTATATAGCCATTAGGGGCGTGGCCTCTCGGTGTGGTCCCACCCCCTTATGTCCCCTAACGACTATATAACAAGCTGCAGATGAACAGATGAAGATTTTTAATAAACTTTTCAAAACGTCATTTATTTACACACACTGCCTTTTATGGGGTGAATGGGTAGGGGTACAGTGTACCCCATACCCATTCACATAGGGAGGGGGTCCGGGATCTGGGGGGCCACCTTGTTAACCACTTTACCACCGGAGGATTTTGCTGTCTTGCGTCTGGGCCACTTTTTGCGATTCGGCACTGTGCGACTTTAACTGACAATTGCGCGGTCGTGCGACGCCGTACCCAAACAAAATTTACGTCCTTTTTTTCCCACAAACAGAGCTTTCTTTTGGTGGTATTTGATCACCTGTGCGATTTTTACTTTTTGCGCTATAAACAAAAAAATAGCGACAATTTTGAAAAAATAACAATATTTTTCACATATTTTTATATGAAATTCCCCCCCCCCCCCAAAAAAAATGTAAAAATCAAAATTTAACATGTGTTTACACACAGCAGGCGGATCTCCAGACTCGATTCCCCGACGATCGGGGAAGAGCAGCGGCGATAGCCGCCGCTCCTCTCCTGGCCCGACTCCCGCTGTGACTGAATACAGCGGGAGCGAGCCTCCGGCGGCGCGCGCGCGCCCCCGAGAAGGGGGAAGGTCTGCCGACGTAGGTCTACATCGTCAGACCTACAAGAGCCACTTTGCCGCAGTAGAGCTCTAGTAAGCAGCGGTAAAGTGGTTAAAGGGGGCTTCCAGATTCTGATGAGCCCCCTGCCTGCAGACCCCCACAACCACCGGCCAGGGTTGTGGGGATGAGGCCCTTGTCGTCATCAACATGGGGGCAAGGTGCTTTGAGGTGGGGGGGGCAGAGCCCCCCCCTGCCCCAAAGCACCCACACCCCCCCGTGTTGAGGGCGTGTGGCCTGGTATGGTCCGGGGGGGTGGGGCCGCTTGCTTGTCCCCTCCCCTTTCCTGGCCTGCCGGGCTGCATGCTCGGATAAGGGTCTGGTATGGATTTTGGGGGGGACCCCACGCCGTTTTTTCGGCGTGGGGCTACCCTCAAATTCCATACCAGACCCGAAGGGCCTGGTTTGGAACCTGGGGGGGAACCCCATGCCGTTTTTTTCCCCATTTTGGCATGGAGTTCCCCCTCAAGATTCTCACAGCATAAGTCACGCCGCAAGTCGGATCATCCTGATCCGACTTGCGGTGCGACTTCCATTCAAATCAATAAGCTCCCATAGGGAACCATTGATTTTGAATGGAGGCAGAAAAAACGCTGCTAAAAGCTACGTGGCCAAACGTGCAATAACGCTAATGGAAAAAGCTACTGAAAGCACGTTTTTACAGCTGCTTTTTCCTGGCGTCAAGAAACAGCTTTGGAGCTCGTTTTTATGACGCCCTGTGTGCATGGAGCCTAAATGGAAACAGCCAAGCTTCTTCCCCTGTTCTACAGAGACGTTTGATAGAAACCAGCAAAGCATATTGGACGTTGTTCTAAGAAGAAACCACCAAGCTCAACAATCCAAATATATAAACCAACATATCTGGGCAACATTCTGCATTCTGCAAGCAATAACACATTCTATTAATGTAACACGGCTGATTGTGGATCCAGGGACTAGCCAAGCTAGTGATTTCTTCTGATCTTCCTCTTTATTTTTTATTTTTGTTCTTTATCTGACTTTATACTATGCCAGAAACCCACTAAGAAAACACACAGTTACATAGTCAGTATGGTTGAATAAAGACACCAGTCCATCTAGATCAACCTGTGGTGTGTGAGTGTGCCTGTGTTCATGTCAGTAGTACATGGTATATGCCTGTATATTGTAACTTCCTAGCATGTGGTTAAATCTAACATTTATGGAAGACTGCCCCAGCCAGACTTTGTTTATTCCATGCCTGCTGCCCAGTTAGACAATGCTGATTCCCTGCCTCCTACCCAGCTGGATTCCGGTACGAAGGTTAAGCTCCCGCCTGCTGATGGGTCTGACACTTCCAAGTTTCCATTACGGTCACATACCTTACATGGGTTGCCTGTCTAGCCTAAGATTCTTCCAATATTTCAATTCCTCAAGTCCCATTTGGAGCGTATTTCTCCTGTTGTTTCAAAGCCTGGTGGTCCAGACATTTTAACTGTAACCAGTAGCTGTATTTGCCATAACAACCCCAATAATAGCGCTATTCTGGGTAGTGGTCGAGTACCAAATGTGCTTTGTCACGACCCAGATGAAATTGCTGTGCATTTGCCGTAACAGCCTAGAAATTTGCAATCTTTTGGGGGGTGGTCGAGTACCATATGTACCTTGCCACATTCCAGATGCTCTTGCTGCAACTTCAAGTGGACTCGGGGACTTTGCTGGGTAACCAGTGCCTTGGAAAGACCTAGGTGGCAGTTGAAATGCCGAACAATTTTTTGGGGACCAGGCAAGCTACTTGGTTATAACAAGACACCCTGATGTCAGGGCACCGATACTGTCAAATGACTCCAGTGCTAAGTCTTTAGATGACCCATGGTATCCGAGCTTTGGGGTACCTACTGTGTTGAGGGACTGAAATTTTGCAATTTTGTATCTCTTAGAAAATCCAGATGACAGGACACCCAACCAGTTGCCAGACCCCAGCAGTTGAGCATCTAGCCTCATAACTGATTCTGAAGGCAGGGCATCTTGCTGGTTACCAGACTTCAGAAGAAGGGAATCTGGTACGTTTTTTGAGCATGGAATATTTTCTCTGTCAACTTATTTGGCAAGTGGATATCTCATATGGACTTGTTTAACAAAGTCTGGTTGGAGCATCAGGAGGCCACTCCTTAGAGGGGGAACTGTCAGGCAGAGCTGCAATGGGGGGGGGGGGGGGGGTAACAACCTATATACAAATGATGGGCCTGGGGTGTCTCCAGGGGCCCAACTGCCAAGCAGGGCCGGTAGGAGCCTGGTTGCCCTGTCTTTCTCTATACATTCATTCACAAAAGAAGAGTCGGCAGCTGCTGCTATATTATTTTTCTTATATCTGGCTATTTACTGTCACCTGTGGCTGTTTCCTGCATGTGCAGTCCTCATGTGAGTGCTGCTTGTATGTGTTAATGGATTGTGATTGGCTGTAGCTCTTCTCTTAGTCCCAGGGACATGTGTCAACTTTGTAAAAACGAGCTGGGACTAGGAAGACCTGATTTATATGTATGATCTGTGGGATGGGTTGTTTCTGTACTGGGGGTGGGGAGGGGGGGGGGTGGGGGTGGGGGGCTAGATTGCTGTATGTGTGGTGTGTGTGTGGTGTGTGTGTTGTGTGCTGTGTGTGTGTGTGTGTGTGTGTGTGTGTGGTGTGTGTGTGGTGTGCTGTGTGTGTGTGTGTGTGTGTGTGTGTGTGTGTGTGTTGTGTGCTGTGTGTGTATATTTAGATAGATAGATTAGTATAGTGTAAGGACTGGCCAGAGAGGGATTCCTTTGATGTAGCTGGCCAGCTTAAAGATGTATTGCAATGCATGTGAACCAAAAAAAATAATTTGCAAGAAATGTATAAAAATGTTTTTGTTGTTAGAAATCACCAAACTTATGTATTCTGTTCTACAGAGAATGTATGTTATCTAATAAAAAATCTGTTCGACCATCTAAAGGACAGTCTGATTATTTTACTTGTCAAACACCCATGAACAACTCTCCTCCAATAACAGGGACACCCTGTGAACTACAATGCAACTTTCCACATGTAGCCACACGCCGAGTGTTGGCCTGTGGATGTCCGAGCTGGACACGGCTATATGCGAATAGCTGAGGCCATCTGTCAGTTTAAAGAGGCTGACCGGCCGCTGCTGTTCATATTATTAGGTTATTAACGGCCAGTGTCATTAGTACAGTGACAGTGCATATCTTTTTAGCACTGATCACTGTAATAATGTCACTGGTCCCCAAAAGGTGTCAAAAGTATCAGAAAGTGTTCAAATTGTCTGCCACAATATCGCAGTGCCGCAATAAGTCGCTGAGCGCCGCGATTACCAGTAAATAAATAAAAATATCCCATTTTGTAGACACTATAACTTGCGCAAAGCAATCAATATACACTTATTGGGATTTGTTTTTACCAAGGATATGTAGCTCAATACATTGGCCTGAATTAGTAAAGAATTTCGATTTTTTATATTTATTTATTTATTGGATGTTTTATAGCAGAAAATAAAAAAAATATGTTTTTTTTTTCAAAATTTTCGGTTTTATAGAGGGAAAAAAAAATGCAGTGGTGACCAAATATCTCTGTGATCTGTGGGTGTCTGGGGCAATGCAGAGGCTCCCACAGACGATTCCTTTAGCCCCAGGTCTGTATAAAAGGTAAAAACCTTTGGTTATGGGACTGCAGGAAATAATCAATGGACTACGAGTGCAGCAATGTCACCACACTTGTACTCCATTGAATAAATGGTGGCGTATGGAACTTGTAGTCTTTCCTAACACAGATCTGAGTGAATGGATGATATGACTTAGGATAGAGGGGGGCAGATAGAGGGTAGGGGGCTGGAGAATGGCACCATGATTCATGTTACACTACAGGTATCAGTATAACATTGGCATAGTCAGAAAGGTGGAATTAGCCTGTAAGAGAACCTACAGGTGATATTATCTGAAGTTCCTGAATATGAGGTTTTTGGTGCCTCAGGCCAAGAAAAAGTGGGACTTTTTGGGCAAAAAGTGGGGATTACTTCAATAAGATATATAAGTAAAACAATGTATTTAAATAAAATTTAAACGATATACGTATTATGTGTGCTGGGCTAAAGGCCCATTGGTGTAAAGAGGTGATTAGATTGAAAGTTTGTGACAAAAGGTGATATGGTGACTTCTGAACATATTTCTCTGTTTTCCGTGCTTTAACAAAGGGCTTAGATTGGGACAGAGAAAACATCCAACGCGTTTCGGCTTAGATCAATGGAATGCCTTTATCAAGGATATCACCATATATATGATTTATTTTGCCTGATCCATGTAGGAAGACCTTTTCCTCTGGTCCCCAAATTGCATCGAGAACTATGTGGAAGGGCTGGTTTGAGTATTGCAGCTGTGCTGGGAAATTCCTACAGCTTGCTTCTGCTGTGGTCAAAGATTGTCTATACCAGGAATGTTAGGCCGGCTTCTAGGTAGTTGGTTCGGTCAGGCTATCTGAAGATTCTAACCAGACACATATACAGAGCTCTACATTTTAAAGGCCAGTGTGGAGCAGCAGATGGGTTTGGAGCAGCTCCTCCACACTGGGCTTAAGGGAGTTACTTAGGCCAGCCAAACATGGATTCAAATTCAGCTGCTTCAGCAGGGACCGGCTGATATTCGCTCCGTGTATGGACACTGTGCTCTATCTACTAATCCACTTCTGTACATCCGCCCTGTCAGATTTCCCCACTCGATCAGCTCTGCAGGCTATAGCCTACAACACTGATTACAAAAAGGGGTAATGGTCTGGTTCCCACCAAAGCACTCCTCCATCCCAAAATATATATCAAAACAAGAAAATTGACCCGCGGGACTTTGTATGAGGTACGTGCTCAGTGGCTGGAAATAAATGACATGCATAGTATGTGAATAAAATAATGATTGATTTTATTGCATAATACATAAAAATGGCAACGTATGCTCAATGGCACATAATATAGCTCAATGGCTCAAATACAAATGACATGTAACATGAATAATATCATCACATTTTAGTAGACAACTTGGTGTAACCTCTTGCTTTTAAAGGTAACATGAATGATGTAATGAGATGACATGGCAGTAGAATATATGTTGTGAACTGACGCGTTTCGGGAGAACATCTCCGTTCTTCAGAGATCAATATATTCAAGGTGTCTCTATAAGAAGACAATATATTACAGTATGCAGTAGGAATGGAATATAAATGAAAAAAGGTTCAGTAAAATAATGAGAGCTAAAGGAGTACTAAATACTCACAGATCAATAAAGCTCAAATGGCAAAAGTGGACTCCTATATGGCAGCGGTGCGTCGTGTCTAACCCGGGAGCTGAAGGGTCCCAGAATGCCAGCAACCAGAGAGGGGGGTCCATGGCAGGCAAGTGTGTATGTATGAAAGAGAACCTTCCAGACCTGTTGTATATATATAAATATCAAAATAGTGAATATGTGCTAACAATGGTAATAAACTTGTGTGATTTTATACCAGGTGAGAAGGGCTGGTGTGACGAGAATATGGGGTTCCCAAAAAGGGTGTAGGAAACGTGAGAAAGTGAAGGCAGGGGGGGGGGGAGGGGGAGGAAGGGAAGGGGGGGGGGAGAGGGGGAGGAGGGAAGGAGGAAAAGAGGAGGGGGAGCCCAAAAGCCAAAGGGTGGTTGGGGAAGATGGAGAGGCAGTGTGTAATGAAGAGGTGATGTGAAGGGTGGAAGGAGTGAAATAGGGAGTGAGTGAGGTGCTAGCCTGAGGAGAGTAAGTGTAAAGAGAGGATGTGACCGTGAAGGGAAAGGTGGGGATGTCCCAGTGACTGGCAGCAAGAAAGGGACCCTAGCGTCATGCAGCGGGTAAAAGTAGATCAGACAGAGCCGGGGCATCTCCCAGACACCCCTAATGGGCACAAACTGTGTCCACGAAAAGGCGAAGCCCCCCCCCAGCCCCCCTCCCCCAAAAGAGGAAACCAGTGGGCTCCCACCAATGGCCAAATAATAGAGAACAACCCAGACCCAGAGCAGGAAACCCGAACCAGAGCTCTGAAGTCAGAACTAACAGCGCCTCTCCCGCCACCAGACCCCCAAAAGAACAGATAGACGGCAAAGAAAAAGGACCAAAGAAAAGATAAGGAGAACAGTCCGCCCCGCCGTGGGCAGAGAGAGAGGAAGAACAAGGAAAGAGAAGAGAAAGAAGAGGAAGAAGAAAAGAATAAGAAAGAAAAAGAGGCCAGGACAATAGCCACAGAAAACAAAATAAAATAGTTATCACATGTCCCCCCACGCCGGACCCCAAGCCGCCCAGTCGCACCTACGGAGCCTGCAAATACTCTATCCAGGGGGATTCATCCTTTAAAGTATAACAAAAGACAAAACGTTTTTAAGTTTTGGAAAGAGTGGAGAGGGATTAGAACATCTTTCAGGTTTTTATTGATGTCCCAGTTAGGCAGAGTCACCCTCTCTTTGTCCTGATTACTGTTGTCACCAAACGTGAAAGAAAAAGAAAAACACAAATTTTGGGTTGTCCCCAGAACAGGAATAGAGGGGAAATATTCCAATGAAGAAAGCAGTTCTGGTGACAACCAGGGAGTCCTTTACTTTGGAGGGATATTCTCCCACTTAATGTTTTGGCTATAGGACAGTAAATGATGGGAAATTTCCCAATGGGATACAGACAGCAAAAATAAACCTTACAGGGGTATCAACTATTCTCTACATACTCTACTATACTCTAAATACTCTATCCAAAATGAGGGGAGAAAAAACTTGCCTTTAGTTCTACTTTAAATAGCTTTCTCTGATTTCACTGCACACTGTGAGCTTCTCACACTGTGCATTAGAAGCTGCAGTAGGTCAGATAGAGCCGGTCTCATTTCCTAGCTGTGCAATGTAAAGCATTGTCTAGTCCTTTCCTCCTTAGCCTGACTGTCCCTGGCTGTCCTTTTCATTCCTTGAATTTCAGTTCCTTAAATTATGGAGGCTCAGCATCACATGTGGGCATTACCCAAGGTGGTCGCCATGACAATCCCAACTGCCTAGGAAGGCCCAATTCTCTAGACTAACAATCTCCCCATTAAAATATTTTTATATTTCCATAACTCCTCCAAAGAGTCAATCCACTGCTTGCATCAGAGCTGAGAGGTCCTGAGAGAAGTACTGAGGGACGGTGCTGGGAAGTTTTCAGGAAGTTATGTACAATATCCTGCCAGATCCACTCAAACTAATCTCAGCCTCAAAGTAGTTTAAAGTCCGATGTCCCTGCCATAGCTATACGTGGGTATCCATACACTATGGGAAAAAAAGAATTTTGGTAAATACCAAAAGAACTGTGCAAATGGGTGAACAAACTTAAATGTAAAACCACTGAGGCAATGACAGCCACTTTGGTGTTGTAAACATCAAACGTGAACAAATAAATAAATGAATATATATAAAATATATAAATAGGTAAATATGTGGGAATTTCTTCCACACTGCGAGCTGCAAACAAACAACGTAGTGACGTGATAAATGTGATATTGGAAAAATGATTGCGCTCAACACATAATATTACCAATAAAAAGCGCACTTGTGCAAATAAATAAAGTCTTTGGCGCTTTTAAAAACATCAGAGGTAGTTAAATGGTTAACAGCAGCAATTGATACAAGCACAGACTTGATAGAAGTGGAATCTTAAACCTTCACCTCCACACTTTCACCCAGTGCTCTTAATATGTACTCCTTAGGGGGTCACAGAAAGCATTTGTGTCCACAAAGAATCCCGACCATCCACATCGCATTCCCTCACCAGCAGGGGTGTACGATCAGATATGGAACTCCAATTTCAGGACATATAAAGGGGTAACAAAAAAGCTCTCATAGTGCAGTATGTCGATACAAACAGAAAATTTATAGTTACATGTTGCACTTACTACAATCCATAAGAAATTTCGCCTTGTGAATCAATAACAAATCTCGGTTGTTGGAGTATAAGAATGCTGCTCCCGGAAATCTACGGCCTCACGTTGCCGACGCACGTTTCGTCAGTCTATGCTGACGTCATCAGGGGAACCTGATGACGTCAGCACAGACTGACGAAACGTGCGTTTCGTCAGTGCACTTTTTATTGTGAATATTATGTGTTGAGCGCAATCATTTTTCCATTGTCACATCCATACACTATGGCCAAGCTATATAGAAACCCATCAATCTACCAGAATGTTTCTGGGCAATTACCAACCCATGTCCCTTTACACAATAATAACAAAAGTGTACAGCGCCAAACCAATAAATGCAAGCAAATAAAGGTCATAGATTAATAAGAAGAAAGTCCAAAAAGTACATAATAAATAGATATTAACAAGTGTGGAAACCAATTGATGGTGAGAAGAAAAGGGAATCCAACACCAAGGGACTTCTTTTCACAAACGGCGCAACACCACGTGCTCTAATAGGGATGTCTCCTTACCAGAACGTTTGACCCCCGCTTAGGAGAGGTCAAACGAGCATTTGTCGAGATGACGAACTCTGGACATATAATACACATCCGGTGGTCAATGGCACTCCATGAAAAGTTTGGCGCTGTACACTTTTGTTATTATTGTGTAAAGGGACATGGGTTGGTAATGGCCCAGAAACATTCTGGTAGATTGAAGGGTTTCTATATAGCTTGGCCTTTATTTGCTTGCATTTATTGGTTTGGCGCTGTACACTTTTGTTATTTATCGTATATGATCTGATCTAACCCATGTACTGGCTGCCTTTAATTGACTAAGCGCGGCTACTCCTAGCTTCTATTCCCTTTACACATTGTCTGACTACTCACAGAGAAAGTAGATGCTGGACTTGGGTCTGCGAAGCTCCTTGATCAAATATTCTACATTTTCCTGTATGGGAAAAAGAAAAACATTGGATTTAAAAAGCCGGTTCCCCAAACACGCACCACAAATGCACAGGTTTAGTTTAAAAGGTAGCTCCACTTTTCTGGCAATAAAATAGCAAATAATAAAATAATATAGCATATACAATTGCTGCACAAGTCATATTGTAATTGCAGGTTATTGTAAATGACGTTTCCTTTTTAATCTACAGCGCTGTCATTTTCTATAACATGCAATGCATTATGGCGACAGGACACCCTCCCCCCCAAAAAAAAAAAAAATGTAATTTCCTGCTTGTGTGATTGGCTCACTGATTTTTCCCAGAAGTCTGCACACTAAGATAAAATCCTTTTTGGTGAGATACTCCCAAAGGTTAATCACTTCTAAAGGGGTGCAGACGCTGCTGCTTTTCTCATTGGAACCCTTCAAGTGCTGCAGCTGATGAGAATTATAAAATCACTCCCGTTCACATTCACTCATGGACACAGACAGACAAACAGCCTTTTCTTCAGAATAGCAATTAGTAGGAATCTACTATAAAGGTCATTAAAATCTGTGCAAAGTACACAGATCACCCAAAGGGGAATGTTTGTTTCTTAATTAAAGTGGAGTTACTCTTTACAGCCTACATCCAAGATGGGCAAATCATACCCAGAGTTCAAAACAGGCTGCATGGAACGCTCACAAAATCGCAGCCAAAAAAGGTGCTAATATAGTGTAATATTTATTGTAAAGGTTAAAACTACATGTACATATAAAATGATAAAAAAACTCACATTTGAAGACCGCCATTCCTACAGCATAAGGACACGGCGGCAGGGACGCCCGTGTGTAGGCCCCTAAGGGGGCACAATTTGAGTGGATCCGCCAGCTATCCTGTTCTAGTCCTGGCGGCTATCATTTAACCTATATAACAAGAAGATCTTCTCCCTATAATCACAATAGCGTTTGAAGGACACGCTACTTCAAGGACTTACAATTTCTTTAGCTGGATCCTTAGCAGATGGACTAGCCTCATTATAGTTTGATATGTGGCTATTGGTCTCGTTATATTTATATTTCATTATAGCGCTGATTTGGACACTCATTATCATTTTAGATTTTTTTAGCGTTGCACTTTTTGTTTTTATGTCTTTTTATGTCTTTTTGTGGGTTATATATTCATCTTTGTGTGCTAGCTGCTGTTGCTGCATTTGGTTTCACCAACGCTCACTTTCTTTATGTTTGGGATTTCCTAGGGGCTGCCCACTGGCCATTCCCCCAAATCCACCCACTGGCTAGAGGTGTACATAACATTTGCAGTAAAATTCCATATTTGATCCCTAATTTTAACCCCCCCCACACACACACACCCTCTTTAACTGCAGTGGCCAGGAGTGTACAGCAGGAGTTATACACACTGTCACACAGGTGTAGCGCCTGCCAAGTGTGACCTATTCAAGTGAATGGGGCCACTCTGCAAAGGCCCTGCAACTGTGTGCAATGCATGCAGTTGCTGCATGCTAGTGTCTGAGCCAAAGGGGTAAAGCAGTTGGTGAGGAGGTGATAAAACGGCTCCTCACCACTTCCATGGGAGTAGGACTGAAAGACATCGTGGGAGAAGGACTGAGGGACACCATGAGAGAAGGACTGAGGGACGACGTGGGAGAAGGACGGAGGGACGTCGTGGGAGTAGGACTGAGGGACGCCGTGGGAGAAGGACTGAGGGACGTCTTGGTAGAAGGACTGGGGGACGTTGTGGGAGAAGGACTGAGGGACGCCGTGGGAGAAGGACTGAGGGACGTTGTGGGAGAAGGACTGAGGGACGTCATGGGAGAAGGACTGAGGGACGTCGTGGGAGAAGGACTGAGGGACGTCGTGGGAGAAGGACTGAGGGACGCCATGGGAGAAGCACTGGGGGACATCGTGGGAGTAGGACTGAGGGACGCCATGAGAGAAGGACTGAGGGACGTCGTGGGAGAAGGACTGAGGGACGTCATGGGAGAAGCACTGGGGGACGTCATGGGAGTAGGACTGAGGGACGTCGTGGGAGAAGGACTGAGGGACGCCGTGGGAGAAGGACTGAGGGACGCCGTGGGAGAAGGACTGAGGGACGCCATGGGAGAAGGACTGAGGGACGTCATCGGAGAAGGACTGAGGGACGTCATGGGAGAAGGACTGAGGGACGTCATGGGAGAAGGACTGAGGGACGTCATGGGAGAAGGACTGAGGGGCGTCGTGGGAGTAGGACTGAGGGACGTCATGGGAGAAGGACTGAGGGACGTCGTGGGAGCAGGACTGAGGGGCGTCGTGGGAGTAGGACTGAGGGACGCCGTGGGAGAAGTACTGAGGGACATCGTGGGAGTAGGACTGAGGGACGCCGTGAGAGAAGGACTGAGGGATGCCGTGGGAGAAGGACTGAGGGACGCCGTGGGAGAAGGACTGAGGGACGCCTTGGGAGAAGGACTGAGGGACGCCTTGGGAGAAGGACTGAGGGACATCTTGGGAGTAGGACTGATATCCTGCCAGATCCACTCAAACTAATCTCAGCCTCAAAGTAGTTTAAAGTCCGATGTCCCTGCCATAGCTATACGTGGGTATCCATACACTATGGCCAAGCTATATAGAAACCCATCAATCTACCAGAATGTTTCTGGGCCATTACCAACCCATGTCCCTTTACACAATAATAACAAAAGTGTACAGCGCCAAACCAATAAATGCAAGCAAATAAAGGTCATAGATTAATAAGAAGAAAGTCCAAAAAGTACATAATAAATAGATATTAACAAGTGTGGAAACCAATTGATGGTGAGAAGAAAAGGGAATCCAACACCAAGGGACTTCTTTTCACAAACGGTGCAACACCCCGTGCTCTAATAGGGATTTCTCCTTACCAAAGTATACTATGTTTTTAAAGGGGCCAGATACCTAGTTACATGAACGGTTATAAGTATGTTATCAATATTGATCAAATATTCTAGGTTTTCCTGTATGGGAAAAAGAAAAACATTGGATTTAAAAAGCCGGTTCCCCTAACACGCATCATGCACAGGTTTAGTTTAAAAGGTAGCTCCACTTTTCTGGAAAAAAATAGCAAATAAAAAAATAATATAGCATATACAATTGCTGCACAAGTCATATTGTAATTGCAGGTTATTGTAAATGACGTTTCCTTTTAATCTACAGCGCTGTCATTTTCTATAACATGCAATGCAATATGGCGCCAGGAACCCCCCCCCCCCCCCTCAAAAAAAAAAAAAATGTAATTTCCTGCTTGTGTGATTGGCTCACTGATTTTTCCCAGAAGTCTGCACACTAAGGTAAAATCCTTTTTTGTAAGATACTGCCAAAGGTTAATCACTTCTAAAGGGATGCAGATGCTGCCACTTTCCTCATTGGAATCCTTCAAGTGCTGCAGCTGATGAGAATTATAAAATCACTCCCGTTCACATTCACTCATGGACACAGACAGACAAACAGCCTTTTCCTCAGAATAACAATTAGTAGGAATCTACTATAAAGTTCATTAAAATCTGTGCAAAGTACACAGATCACCCAAAGGGGAATGTTTGTTTCTCAATAAAAGTGGAGTTACTCTTTACAGCCTACATCCAAGATGGGCAAATCGTACCCAGAGTTAAAAACAGGCTGCATGGAACGCTCACAAAATCAGAGCCAAAAAAGGTGCTAATATAGTGTAATATTTATTGTAAAGGTTAAAACTACATGTACATATAAAATGATAAAAAAACTCACATTTGAAGACCGCCGTTCCTACAGCATAAAGGACACGGGGGCAGGGATGCCAGTGTGTAGGCCCCTAAGGGGGCACAATTTGAGTGGATCCACCAGCTATCCTGTTCTGGTGGATATCATTTAACCTATATAACAAGAAGATCTTCTCCCTATAATCACGATAGCTTTTGAAGGACACTGTGACGGAATCCGGACACCACCGACTGGGTATCTCCGCCAGTAACCTGCTTCCTAAGCTCTGGAACACGGGATCCGTGATTCTGGCTATAGTTACCCCAAGAACTCGACAGTACAAGCTTTGGAGTCATCCAGAATCAAACTGTTTATTCAAACACAAAGCACAAGGAGATGAACACTTCTGGGACAACCCCTCCCCCTTAGTCAATCCACTCAACCTAGCTAAGGTCCCTACCAGGGGCGGACTGAGCATTCGGGCTCTCGGGCACTGCCCAAGGTCCCGGAGGGCCCCAAGAGAGACTTAGTAATTCCACCCCTGGAGGAGGGTCCACAGTATACTGCTGCGGGGGGACAGCCAGTGAGAGAGCTGGAGGCTGCAGAGTCATCTCAGAGGCGGAGCCTTGGGTGCAGCTCTGCAGCAGGTCAGTGTGTACTATCACACACAGGTCCACCATTGGGTCGGGTGCAGAGAAGACATCTGCCACCCGGAGTCACACTCTTCCATGGCAGCAGACACCTCTCTCCCCACTGGCAGCCGCACACAGCTCACTGAGTATCCTCCTCCGCTCCAATGTTCTGATATACACAGAAAGGAGGAGGAGGGAGAATTCACTGCAAGAGCCACGCTGATGATCTGAGGTCTGTGTATACTTTAAAGATACAGTGGAGGGGGGCACAGTAATAAGGAAGGGGGGGGGGAGTAGCTGAGATGCACATGTAGTGAAGTGATGGGGGGCTAGAGGATATGTGCTGGGTGGGTTGATTTGGAGAGAAGAGGGGTCCTTTCCCCTTCCAAGGCACCCCCCAGCACATATCCTCTCCCCCCAAATCTTCCTCCCACGGCGTCCCTCAGTCCTTCTCCCACGGCGTCCCTCAGTCCTTCTCCCATGGCATCCCTCAGTCCTTCTCCCACGATGTCCCTCAATCCTACTCCCACGGCGTTCCTCAGTCCTATTCCCACGACGTCCCTCAGTCCTTCTTCCACGGCGTCCCTCAGTCCTGCTCCCATGACGTCCCTTAGTCCTACTCCCACGACGTCCCTCAGTCCTTCTCCCACGGCGTCCCTCAGTCCTTCTCCCATGGCATCCCTCAGTCCTTCTCCCACGGCGTCCCTCAGTCCTACTCCCACAACGTCCCTCAGTCCTACTCCCACAATGTCCCTCAGTCCTACTCCCAAGGCGTCCCTCAGTCCTTCTCACACGGCATCCCTCAGTCCTTCTCCCATGGCATCCCTCAGTCCTTCTCCCACAATGTCCCTCAATCCTACTCCCACGGCGTTCCTCAGTTCTATTCCCATGACGTCCCTCAGTCCTTCTTCCACGGCATCCCTCAGTCCTGCTCCCATGGCATCCCTTAGTCCTACTCCCACAATGTCCCTGAATCCTACTCCCACAACGTTCCTCAGTTCTATTCCCACGACGTCCCTCAGTCCTTCTTCCATGGCATCCCTCAGTCCTGCTCCCATGGCATCCCTTAGTCCTACTCCCACGACGTCCCTCAGTCCTTCTCCCACGGCGTCCCTCAGTCCTTCTCCCACGGCGTCCCTCAGTCCTTCTCCCACGACGTCCCTCAGTCCTTCTCCCAAGGCGTCCCTCAGTCCTTCTCACACGGCGTCTCTCAGTCCTACTCCCACGACATCCCTCAGTCCTACTCCCACAACGTCCCCCAGTCCTTCTCCCATGGCATCCCTCAGTCCTTCTCCCACGACGTCCCTCAGTCCTTCTCCCATGGCGTCCCTCAGTCCTTCTCCCACGACCTTCCTCGGTCCTACTCCCACGATGTCCCTCAGTCCTTCTCCCACGGCGTCCCTAAGTCCTACTGCCACGATGTCCCTCAGTCCTACTCCCACGATGTCCCTCAGTCCTACTCCCACGATGTCCCTCAGTCCTACTCCCACGATGTCCCTCAGTCCTTCTCCCACGGCGTCCCTCAGTCCTTCTCCCACGGCGTCCCTCAGTCCTTCTCCCACGGCGTCCCTCAGTCCTTCTCCCACAACTTCCCTCAGTCCTTCTCCTACAGCGTCCCTCAGTCCTTCTCCTACGACGTCCCTCAGTCCTACTCCCACGACGTCCCTCAGTCCTTCTCCCACAGCGTCCCTCAGTCCTTCTCCCACAATGTCCCTCAGTCCTACTCCCACGGCGTCCCTCAGTCCTACTCCCATGGCGTCCTTCTCCCACGATGTCCCGCACTCCTTCTCCCACGTCGTCCCTCAGTCCTTCTCCCACGACATCCCTCAGTCCTTCTCCCACGGCGTCCCTCAGTCCTACTCCCATGGTGTCCCTCAGTCCTACTCCCATGGCGTCCCTCAGTCCTTCTCCCACGATGTCCCGCACTCCTTCTCCCACGACATCCCTCAGTCCTTCTCCCACGGCGTCCCTCAGTCCTACTCCCACGGCGTCCCTCAGTCCTACTCCCATGGTGTCCTTCAGTCCTTCTCCCATGGCATCCCTCAGTCCTTCTCCCACAACGTCCCTCAGTCCTTCTCCCATGGCATCCCTCAGTCCTACTCCTACGACGTCCCTCAGTCCTTCTCCCACAGCGTCCCTCAGTCCCTCTCCCACAACATCCCTCAGTCCTTCTCCCACGGCATCCCTCAGTCCTACTCCTACGATGTCCCTCAGTCCTTCTCCCACAGCGTCCCTCAGTCCTACTCCCACGATGTCCCTCAGTCCTTCTCCCACGGCGTCCCTCAGTCCTACTCCCACGATGTCCCTCAGTCCTTCTCCCATGGCGTCCCTCAGTCCTTCTCGCATGGCGTCCCTCAGTCCTTCTCCCACAACGTCCCTCAGTCCTTCTCCCACGGCATCCCTCAGTCCTACTCCTACGACGTCCCTCAGTCCTTCTCCTACAGCGTCCCTCAGTCCTTCTCCCATGGTGTCCCTCAGTCCTTCTCCCACTACGTCCCTCAGTCCTACTCCCACGGAAGTGGTGAGGAGCCGTTTTATCACCTCCTCACCAACTGCTTTACCCCTTTGGCTCTGACACTAGCATGCAGCAACTGCATGCATTGCACACAGTTGCAGGGCCTTTGCAGAGTGGCCCCATTCACTTGAATAGGTCACACTTGGCAGGCGCTACACCTGTGTGACAGTGTGTATAACTCCTGCTGTACACTCCTGGCCACTGCAGTTAAAGAGGGTGTGTGTGGGGGGGTTAAAATTAGGGATCAAATATGGAGTTTTACTGCAAATGTTATGTACACCTCTAGCCAGTGGGTGGATTTGGGGAATTGCCAGTGGGCAATCCCTAGGGAATCCCAAACATAAAGAAAGTGAGCGTTGGTGAAACCAAATGTAGCAACAGCAGCTAGCACACAAAGGTGAATATATAACCCACAAAAAGACATAAAAACAAAAAGTGCAACGCTAAAAAATTCTAAAATGATAATGAGTGTCCAAATCAGCGCTATAATGAAATATAAATATAACGAGACCAATAGCCACATATCAAACTATAATGAGGCTAGTCCATCTGCTAAGGATCCAATCAAATAAATTGTAAGTCCTTGAAGAAGCGTGCCTGTGACGTGAGACACTTTGGTTGGGGGGCTTGTGGAACCCCAATTGCTTTAGGGAGCTTGGGAGACTCCTTGTCCAGCATCCCCAGTCCCTCTTATGTGTAAATCACCCTGTGTCTATAAGGGGCACAGGGTGACCAAAAAACCCCAGTCAGGCCGGCTCTGCACTAATCAGACTCTTGCTAGTGGGGGTGGGGGTTTGTTGTTGTTGAATACCTGCATTCCATTGTTATATTGTTATTATGGGATGGGTATGTTGAGTGGATTGACTAAGGGGGAGGGGTTGTCCCAGAAGTGTTCATCTCCTTGTGCTTTGTGTTTGAATAAACAGTTTGATTCTGGATGACTCCAAAGCTTGTACTGTCGAGTTCTTGGGGTAACTATAGCCAGAATCACGGATCCCGTGTTCCAGAGCTTAGGAAGCAGGTTACTGGCGGAGATACCCAGTCAGTGGTGTCTGGATTCCGTCACATTGGTGGCAAGCGGTGGGATGCTTCCTGCAGTCTGGGACATCCAAACCTCCAAAGGGATCCAAGATCGGGATAGCAGACTTTGGTCGACCCAACTGAGATATGGACCTGGCATCAGAGTTCGAGGGAGTGCTGCGGATCGCCCTTTCAGTATACCCCAGGACGGTGTCTGCGGCTCAATACCTGGAGCTCAGGCAGCAGATTCGGGTGGGGCTCTGGAGTGGCGCCCTCCCACCTGTATATATGTCAGCCCCCCTCACTCCTGTATATATGTCAGACCCCCTCACACCTGTATATATGTCAGCCCCCCCCTCACACCTGTATATATGTCAGCCCCCCTCACTCCTGTATATATGTCACCACCCCCTCACACCTGTATATATGTCAGCCCCCCTCACACCTGTATATATGTCAGCCCCCCTCACACCTGTATATATGTCACCACCCCCTCACACCTGTATATATGTCAGCATCCCCTCACTCCTGTATATATGTCAGCCCCCCTCACACCTGTATATATGTCAGCCCCCCTCACACCTGTATATATGTCAGCACCCCTCACTCCTGTATATATGTCAGCCCCCCTCACTCCTGTATATATGTCAGCCCCCCTCACACCTGTATATATGTCAGCCCCCCTCACTCCTGTATAAATGTCAGCACACCTCACACCTGTATATATGTCAGACCCCCTCACACCTGTATATATGTCAGCCCCCCTCACTACTGTATATATGTCAGCCCCCCTCACACCTGTATATATGTCAGCCCCCCTCACTCCTGTATATATGTCAGCACCCCCTCACACCTGTATATATGTCAGCCCCCCTCACTCCTGTATATATGTCAGCACCTCCTCACACCTGTATATATGTCAGCACCCCCTCACACCTGTATATATGTCAGCACCCCCTCACACCTGTATATATGTCAGACCCCCTCACACCTGTATATATGTCAGTCCCCCTCACACCTGTATATATGTCAGCCCCCCTCACACCTGTATATATGTCAGCCCCCCTCACACCTGTATATATGTCAGCCCCCCTCACTCCTGTATATATGTCACCCCCCTCACTCCTGTATATATGTCAGTCCCTCTCACTCCTGTATATATGTCAGTCCCTCTCACTCCTGTATATATGTCAGCCCCCCTCACACCTGTATATATGTCAGCCTCCCTTCACATCTGTATATATGTCAGCCCCCTTCACACCTGTATAAATGTCAGCACCCCCTCACACCTGTATATATGTCAGCCCCCCTCACTCCTGTATATATGTCAGCCCCCCTCACACCTGTTTAATATGTCAGCCCCCCTCACACCTGTATATATGTCAGCCCCCCTCACTCCTGTATATATGTCAGCACCCCCTCACACCTGTATATATGTCAGCCTCCTTTCACATCTGTTTATATGTCAGCCCCCTTCACACCTGTATATATGTCAGCACCCCCTCACACCTGTATATATGTCAGCCCCCCCTCACACCTGTATATATGTCAGCCCCCCTCACACCTGTATATATGTCAGCCCCCCTCACACCTGTATATATGTCAGCCCCCCTCACACCTGTATATATGTCAGCCCCCCTCACACCTGTATATATGTCACCACCCCCTCACACCTGTATATATGTCAGCCCCCCTCACTCCTGTATATATGTCAGCCTCCCTTCACACCTGTATATATGTCAGCCCCCCTTACACCTGTATATATGTCAGCCCCCCTCACTCCTGTATATATGTCAGACCCCCTCACACCTGTATATATGTCAGCCCCCTCACACCTTTATATATGTCAGCCCCCCTTACATCTGTATATATGTCAGCCCCCCTCACACCTGTATATATGTCAGCCCCCCTCACACCTGTATATATGTCAGCCCCCCTCACACCTGTATATATGTCAGCACCCCTCACTCCTGTATATATGTCAGCCCCCCTCACTCCTGTATATATGTCAGCCCCCTCACACCTGTATATATGTCAGCCCCCCTCACACCTGTATATATGTCAGCCCCCCTCACACCTGTATATATGTCAGCCCCCTCACATAAACACAACTGTAAACACACAAAGCTCTGGCCCCTCCTTGTACACAAACAACCTTAGCATCCCCTCTTTCCCTCACAGCCCTTATTTGTATAGGAGGTCTTCTTACCTATTCCCAGGCCTTGTTCACACAAAGCTGAGCCGTTGCTGAGATACAGAGGAGCTACAGCCAATCACAGTACATAGCACAGTACAAGCAGCACACACGAGGGCTGCACATGCAGATAGTAGCCAGAGGTGGCAGTAATGAGCTTGATCTCTGAGCTCAAAGACACAGAGCATCAGAAACGGCCCAGTTTGTTTCTATGGTGCACAATATGGCTCCCCTTCTCCTGCTCCTGCCTTTTTCTGGCCTGGCCGGTCCACTCGAGACCCTTACATTTGTATAGGCTGCCCCTCCCTTATTTCAGCCCTGCTCCTATACCGCCAACCAATAGGAGGTCAGAGGCACAGTGGTGCACGCTGGGTCACCCCAATGTAAATATCTGGGTGACCTTTCAGTGTTACAGTGTTAACAAAATGTCACTGACAAGTAAATAAAATCATATGAAACACACCAAGTGTGTGGTATGTGTGACCGTGACTAAGTGATATTAGGCAGTGAACATGAATAAAATAAAATGAAAAGTGCCACTTGTAGGTGACACTCTCACCCTATTACCCTCTTCTGGGCAAACAAATGCAGATAAGCCACAGAGAGGGATGTTCCTCGGTGGTACCGGGGGTCTCTTCAGATTTTGGTATGCCGCTGTAGGAGTTGCCTCCCTCCAAGCAGCGGATCTGTAGTACTCAAGTGAAAAGAAAAGACCCCGATTGCGTAGTATGTAGCAGGAATTAGTGTAACAAGTCGGCAAAAACTCACTCTTTCGGACCGATCACTTCAGCATAAGGACGCTGGGACGCTTCCGCGTTCCACGGCTCTAAACCACTAAACCGGAAGTGACGTGTGGCGTACATAGCTCCGCCCTACGCGTTTCGTCATCAGACGTCTACTGGAGCGGCCCGTGTCCTGCAGAATATTGTTCTGGAGAGCTGGGTACAAGCTGCTGACGGTGGACATTGCAGGGGAGTCCCATCTACTTGCTCCATAATGTATTGTTTGAAGCTATGCAGTGGTCTGAACATTACAGTCACCAATTTTGACATAAAGGTTCACAACCTTGATTGAGTCTTTTGCCAACTGAGAAGCCTAGAGTTGCAATTTGAACGTTTTTCGGTAACCTTTGCCCTAAACCTCTCTTCTTGAGTGTATTGTGCCCAATAAACTTTTAACGTTGGAACCCAAATTATTCCACTCCGAAAAGAGTCAAGAATTCCAACCTGAGGTTTGAGATGCTAGCCCACCAAGCCATCAGAGGGGTCAAAGAAACCCCCTCATTTTGTGAACGCCTACATATAATAACCACCAAAAACCTGGTACAGTCCAAATATATCAGACCCCATATCTTGAGAAACAGAAGATTTTCAATACTTTGGTCACATCAAAATTTGCCAAAAACACCCAGCTGTGCTATACGTACACCACATTGTGCTAATTTCAAAGGTCACTGAAAAGCTTTCTGAGAAGCTGGTCCCTGTAAATTCAGATTGTAGAGTCAGATTTTTCCACTGAATGGCATATGAGTTTGTAGATTTTTCTGTGTTTTATCTAGTGGTTTACTTTGCTCCACCACTTGCAAGGTGCAAGATATAAACCAGAGCATCTAAACTTCAATTCCATACTCACTGCTCTAGGCTTAAAAAAGAGGCAGGGGGTGGCGCTGCCTGATAGTAAGGTAAACAATGGAGCGCCAGGTGATAGTGGCAATAGATAAGTAAAATACAATAAAATGGTGTATGACAATAATAAATGTAAAAATGAATGTATAAATATATATCCGTATATCAAAGTGACATATGCATGTACGTCTCTATAAAGTGACGTGTGCAAGAATGGTCATAAATGTAGACTTCACAGAGTATGGAAGAGATGGAAGCAGTGTGGGGACAAGAATTAGAGCCGGTTCACACTGCCACGACCATAAGTCGCCCCATGTCGGAGCGACTTTTTACCGCGATTTTACCGCGACTTTACCGCGACTTGTGAATTATTTTGCGCGACTTATATGACAGACGACTTTGTATTTGGCCAATCAGAATATGATGTGTTGTGACCTAATTCCCCTTTTCTGTTTTTTTTTACTAATTTCCTCATTGCCCACCAGTGCCACATATCAGTGTCCACCAGTGCCACGTATCAGTGCCACGAATCAGTGTCCACCAGTGCCACATATCAGTGACACGTATCAGTGCCACGAATCAGTGTCCACCAGTGCCACGTATCAGTGCCACGAAGCAGTGTCCACCAGTGCCACGTATCAGTGCCACGAATCAGTGTCCACCAGTGCCACATATCAGTGCCACGTATCAGTTCCACGAATCAGTGTCCAACAGTGCCACATACCAGTGCCACGAATCAGTGTCCACCAGTGCCACATATCAGTGCCACGTATCAGTGGCACGTATCAGTGTCCACCAGTGCCACATACCAGTGCCACGTATCAGTGCCATGTATCGGTGCCACGTATAAGTGCCACATATCAGTGCCACGAATCAGTGTCCACCAGTGCCACATATCAGTGCCACGTATCAGTGTCCACCAGTGCCACATATCAGTGCCATGTATCAGTGCCACGTATAAGTGCCACGTATCAGTGCCACAAATCAGTGTCCACCAGTGCCACATATCAGTGCCACGTATCAGTGCCACAAATCAGTGTCCACCAGTGCCACATATCAGTGCCACGTATCAGTGTCCACCAGTGCCACTGCCCACCAGTGCCACTTATCTGTGTCCACCAGTGCCACTCACACAGACCAGGCAGAGATAATGGTATATAGCAGGGGTCTTCAAACTATGGCCCTCCTGCTGTTCAGGAACTACAATTCCCATCATGCCTAGTCATGTCTGTGAATGTCAGAGTTTTACAATGCCTCATGGGATGTGTAACTATATAGGAACTGGTGTATATATAAACGTCCTGGTAAGGTGACGTGTGCAAATCTGGACATAAATATAGACTCCACAAGACATACAGTATATAATGTATGGTATTAAAACAGATAAATAAGTGCAAATAAATCCAGGTGCATCCGTGGGTCAAAGTGACAAGTGCAAAGAATCACCAAATAAAGTGACATGTGCAAATATGACAATGGATATAAATCTACCAATAGAAATTATAAAACAATATTGGGCAAATAGATAGGTGCCAATAAACCAGATAAAAATGTGCAAAAAAATAACTGCAGGTGAAATAAAAAATCGTGGTGGGTGGTGAGGTGCTCAGTGACCCCTCTAGTAAACAGCACACTCACACAGAGGTTGTCCCCGGATAAAAAATGTCCCCATTTTTAGTAATTGAGTCTCTAGGCAAACTCCAGCACTGACAGCTAGATCTGCGACAGCTGGGGAGGTGGAGCACTATGAGCACCACATTTTTCTTCTCAATACCATCAAGACCTCCCGCCTAACTATGCATGTATATCTTGGTGCCTCTTACTTTAAATCGGTTTATTTTGTTTCTGTACCTTGCGTAGCGTACCCCCTAAGGAGCCACTGGTGAAACTGCTGCTTTCCCCCAATATTAGTGCACTCTTCTTTCTCACTTTGAGCTGCACAAAAGGTCCCACAGACTCTCTACTGCTGACGGGTGACTATGACTTCTTTTCAATGAACCAAAAGCTACAAACAGTCACTAACACCCAGTACTTGGGTCTTGTACTCACAATGCCGCAGGACCATTGGTTGCCTCCTTCCCATATCCACCAGGCGCCCTTTAGCGAGGGAGACACAGACTTACACTACCACAGGACAGCTTGACACCCTTCCCCCATTTTCCTCCTGGTACTCTCCAGTGAGAACCAAACCAAATCTAGGACCAGATTTTGCAAATAGGCCCTCCAGTTAAAGCTCCAGCAATCCTGCCCCAGGGGCAGAGCCTCTGCACAGGGGTCTCCTCTGGCAGGACTGGACTCAGGAACCCCCTGCTTCAGGCCTCATACAATTTATATGCTTTCTAGCTGCCTTCTGAGCACCCCTCTCCAGGGATTGGCTGGCTCCTCAAATATTTAGGCTGCTTCTATTTTTCCTCCCACTATAATTCTCTAGAATACAGAGGGAAGTAATCAGAGCAGCTGTCTGTGCCAGAGTAATCAACCCCTGCTCCACTGACTACAGAGGAACCAAACTAAATTTATCTGACGACCTGCATTAACTAGGAGGGTACTACACTTGACTGTCTGCCTCCTTGTTCGAAAAGCTTTTGACCAATTTTTCAAGGGTATGTAAAAAAATAAGAGCAGGGTTTTGTGGTTGCGGCTACAAATTGGGGTGGGATTTTGCGAGTGTGGTATAAGTGGCCATGTCAGTAGAGTGTCTCTGGAATTTGTTTTGAAAAGCTGGTCACCCTAATAACGAGTCATCTGGCTCTTCTCCAGAGATGTATAAAGTACTAGAGACCAAGACTTGAGTAAAAGTACAAGTGCTCTATCAAAAAGTGACTTGAGTAGAAGTACTAAAGTACCAGACACCACGCTCGTCACGCCCCTCTCAACGCCGGCTCAATTCATTCCCGCGGGACGCCGCGGTTTTATAACAGTCTGCCTGAATTTGTCTACATTTATGTAAGTGAAACCTTTAATAAATATATTGATTACTTTATACTGGATTACGCTATGTTTTCCTTTTATCCTCCTTCTTATGTGTTTGGCACCTCATATTGGAGTTATATATGAGCATATCGCTTCATCCTGCTACACTTTTGGAAGCTGAGACTGGTATCAGTGCATTAATCCATATCCATATCCCTATGTTTGTGGAGGCAAGAGTATATGCTGAGTTCTTTACTAAGCCTGTGTGGCCTGTCCATTAAGTTGGGGGCCCATTCATTCTGGTAAGCAGCCATCTTACATGACCTATCACGGATGTTTTCCTCCTGCCTCACCATCTTTTGGGACTCAACCTTTGGATTACTACTCTCCAGATATTATCCATTCTTGGGACTCATCATGACCCTTATGGATTTTGGTTTTTTCCCTGGTTGTATCACCACACTTGTTTTTATGACTTATGTGGTATTCAAATATATAATTTTGGTTGTTACTAGCGCTACACTATTTTGATGTACAGAAGTACTAAAGTATTCAACATTTTTTGTTCTTAAGTATTGTGGGTAGTTTATTTTAAAATGTACTACTTAAGTACTGAAAGTAAAAGTACAAGTATTGTGTTATGTAGTTTTCAATGCAGAGTGCCCACAGCGTGCCCTCTTTCAATGCAGAGTGCCCACAATGTGCCCCCTTAAATGCAGAGTGACCACAGCGTGCCCCCTTAAATGCAGAGTGACCACAGTGTGCCCCCTTTCAATGCAAAGTGCCCACAGCGTGCCCTCTTTCAATGCAGAGTGCCCACAATGTGCCCCCTTAAATGCAGAGTGACCACAGCGTGCCCCCTTTCAATGCAAAGTGCCCACAGCGTGCCCCCTTTCAATGCAGAGTGCCCACAGCGTGCCCCCTTTCAATGCAGAGTGCCCACAGCGTGCCCCCAATCAATGCAGAGTGCCCACAGCGTGCCCCCAATCAATGTAGAGTGCCCAAAGTGTGCCCCCTTTCAATACAAAGTGCCCACAGCGTGCCCCCTTTCAATGCAGAGTGCCCACAGCGTGCCCCCAATCAATGCAGAGTGCCCAGAGCGTGCCCCCAATCAATGTAGAGTGCCCAAAGTGTGCCCCCTTTCAATGCAGAGTGCCCACAGCGTGACCCCTTTCAATGCAGAGTGCCCACAGCGTGCAGAGAGACCAGAGCGCGCACTTACCTGATGCGGCGGCTTCTTCTCAATCCTCCGCGTCTCCCTCCTCCTCCTCCTTGGCCAATGGCAATTGTTCGCCTTTCAGCTAATCAGGAAACGGGTCTCGGACCTGCTTCCTGATTGGCCAGGAGGAGGATCAGGAGGAGGATCCATGTGACAATTGCGAATATTCATTCGCAATTGTCACACAATGGGTGGGCTCAGGGCGCACTCCTCTGCGCCCCGGATCCACCCTCAGCACAGCCCTGTCACAGTAACGAGTAACTAATGCAGCACATAAAAAAAAAATATCTGAGTAAAAGTATTAAACTCATTGAAAATATGTACTTAAGTAAAAGTGGAAGTAGGAGAAAAAAAATTATACTCTAGGAAAGTACAGATACCGCTTTTTAGTACTTAAGTACAGTAGTGAAGTAGTCCTACTTCGTTACTATACATCTCTGCTCTTCTCACCTCTCCTGGACTCCTTTCCTTCTACAGTTGTCTTCCTGCATTTAGCCACAAATTTACAGATGTGGTCAAAAGAAACAAAATAAAGAGAAAACGATCACAATTTGTAATTCTTCACATTTGCTCTTGCCCCCTCTAAACCTACATGCTTAGGCAGCAAGCGCCTTATGGTAGATAATAATCTATGGGCACAGCACTGCTTCCTGAACTCCAGACCAGCTGTAGAATTAACTTTTATCACAAATTTGAAAACACATAAATATATAATTTATATATATGCAAAGATATAAAAAAATATATAAAATTGAAATCAAAAGTAAATGATTGGAATTAGTCCAGGCACAAATTCCATAAAAGCTTGGGTAATGACAGAATTGTATTTCTCCGGCATGTACAAATAAATATATTATTTTTTATGAAAGTGTCTTTGATCTTGCATTGAAGCAGTAAAGCGGAACTCCTTCTAAGGTGAGCTTTCTACTTTTGATGGAGCACGGCAGAATTTTTTTTCCTTCACCAATGACCCTGGCTTGAAGACCTCTCTCCACCCTGGCATGGCACAGAGAGCAGCTTCATTTTCAGCTGAAATGGGAAGATCTCCCTGGCAAGTTAATAGAGATGCTCTTTGGAGGATTGGGCTCTGTTCCATTGCACCCCAAAAGCTCCGCTTTAAAATCATGATGGATGAGGCTTCAGTATTACTGTTTTAACCACTTAAGCCCCGGAGGATTTGGCTGCTAAACGACCAGGGGGTATTTTGCGATTCGGCACTGCGTGACTTTAACGGACAATTGCGCGGTCGTGCGACGCTGTACCTAAACGAATTTGACGTCCTTTTTTTCCCACAAACAGAGCTTTCTTTGGGTGGTATTTGATCACCTGTGTGCTTTTTACTTTTTGCGCTATAAACAAAAAAAGAGCGTAAATTTTGCAAAAATAACAATATTTTTCACATTTTTTTATATGAAATTCCCCCCCAAAAAAATGTAAAAATCAAAATTTTTTAACATTTTTGGCCAATTTGTTTTATCCTACCTATGTTTGGTAAAAAAAAATCGCAAAAAGCGTATTTTGATTGGTTTGCGCAAAAGTTATCACGTTTACTAACAAAGGGAAAGATTTTTGTCATTTTTGTTGTTTTTTTTTTAACGCATAATGGCGGCGATCTGCGATTTTTTTTGCGGTACTGCGACATTGCGGCGGACAGATCGGACCCTTGACTGACATTTTTGACACTTTTGGGGTTACCAGTGACATTTCTACAGTAATCAGTGCTATACATATGCACTGTTACTCTAAAAATACACTGGCAGTGAAGGGGTTAACTTTTTTAAAGGGCGGGGCTATGTGTGTCCCTAGGGGCGTGCTTTCTACTGTGATTGGCTGTGACTTGAGGTGTAAGGACACTGATCAACGGTTCTACATAGTAGATCCGTCTGATCAGTGTTTTTACACTGAGGAGAATGACAGGTGGCTTGTTTACACAAGCCGCCTGACTTTCTCCCTCTCCCCCGACGATCACCGAGTGACCGGCGGACATCGGGTCCGCCAGTCACACGCGCGGGGGGGGGGTCCGTGACCGCGCGGGAGCGCGCCTCCGCGGGCGCGCGCTCGCTCCCCAGACCCTCCCAGGCTAGTGACGTTAATTACGTCGGCAAGCGGTTAAGCATTCCAGTCTCACTTCCATTTCAAAGTAGAGCTGTCTTCAGTTTGGATCTAATAGCGTGCAGTTCAGATTGTTGGTTACAAGAGGAGAGACAGCGCAGCGCCTTCTAAGTGCAGCAAGACATTTATTGAAGTATGTGCAGCAGTATTACACTCACATTTAGTCGGTGAATAAGATGCAGTTAGTCAAGTAATGTTGATCATCAGGAGCATCACTGGAGCGGGTCCTGGTGGTGGAGGCAGTGGATCCTGGTGAGAGACGGCCTGAAGAAGGAGCGCATGCTCCGATAACGCGTCGCCGTAGCATCCCGCATCACCGCCAGGAGTGACGTCAGGATCCCAGGACCCACAAGTGCCAGCGTTCCACCAGCTGACGGGGAGCCCGCAGACACCACCAAGGCCATCCCTGTACACACGGAGGAACCCCCCCTGCCGCTCTCACCGGGATCCACTGCCTCCACCACCAGGACCCGCTCCAGTGATGCTCCTGATGATCAACATTACTTGACTAACTGCATCTTATTCACCGACTAAATGTAAGTGTAATACTGCTGTACATACTTCAATAAAATACTGCACTTAGAAGGCGCTGCGCTGTCTTCCCTCTTATCTCCCCCCAGAGATCTCTTCTGTCTCTTCCACCGGCAGCCGCTACAGTGGACAGCTACCCCCTGAACTGTTTGGGGGTCCCCCTACCCCTGGTGTTTCCCTTCCCACTTCCCCCCTCCCCCGGGTCCCCAGGACCAGACTTTTTTGAGACCTCTTCAATTCACCACTAAACCAGATTGTTGGTTAGAATATGCTGTGTAAGCATCAGCCATCTTGGTTTCAATACTCTCTGGTGTAAATCTTGCACTGAGGTATTAACTTTTATAATATTAGTGACCATATCCACATTAAAGGAATGTCTTTTGGCACTTTTCCACTGCAAGTACCGGCTCGGCTCCACTCGGCACTGCTTGGCCCAGCTCGGCTCAGTTTGCTTTTCCACTGCGTGGTACGAGTCGGCACCTTTCAGCACTGTATAGGCTCTACTCGGCTCGGTTTGCTTTTCCACTGTTGTAGCACTTAGTAGTAAGTGGGTGGGATTACAACGATTCTCTGACCAATCAGTGGCTAGTAGTGACAAACAATCAACGCTGCATGCAAAGGATTGTGGGATATGGTATCGGTACAGCCCGCTAGGAACCACAACCGAGGTGGTACTGTTTAAGCGAGCCGTACCATGTAGTGGAAAAGCGCCGCCGTACCATACCAAACCGTTCTAACACGTACCATGCGGTACCATGCAGTGGAAAAGCGCAAAAGCGAGCCGAACCGTTTGGTTCCATGCAGTGGAAAAGCACCATAAGAGAAGTCAACATATATTTTCGGTCAGATACAGAAACAGGCTGTGAAGATGCAGATAATTGCTCTAATGGCAGCAAAAAGATGAGCTGATGTCAATAGGCAGAGAGTCTCCCATCTAGGGAGAACATGTGGGGAGGTTGCCACCATCTTGGATGTCATGGCTCAAGGTAAGGGGAACGAAATCAATCAGCTAGTGTGACACTGACAGCGGGTTTCCCTTCTTTGGCTTCATTGAGGATGATGCAGGCTTTGAATGAGCCGAGAGAGGCCACCTCAATGCTATGCAGTCTCGATTCACAGGTAGCTAGTATGTAGCTCTTTCAGAACACAGCCATTCTAGATGCCAGATGGACACATCCCCTTAGAGCTATCTTCAGTGTTTCATCGCTTTTGGGATTTATTCTCGCTCAAAGTTTTGACATCCCAAAACTGGTAAACAGGTAATTGTTTGACACCGACAAAGGACCTGGGGAAGTGATGGAAAGGAAATACATTACATTTAAAGTGGCTGTAAACCCTTACGTATACCCAGTAGAATGATTGCCTCAGATGATACACAGAAATAAAACAAATCCTCATACATAAGTTGTACCTGTTTATTTGAAGTAATTTGTCCTGTACATCCTTGTAAAGCTCAGAGACGAAAAACTATTTTTCACAGACTCAAAAAGCAGGGGGTATGCTATGCCACCCAGAGAAGCCCATCAAAATTCATCTTTTAGGCACCAAACCCTTTGCCAAACATGCATTCTTCATCTTAGCTGTCCCACTGCAAGGAAGTCAAGATGGCATGGAATACATTGTGGCAATTAATAGGTTAAAAAAACTGCACACGATCACCCCACTGCACTAAAACACATCTGTACTACAGAGAACCAAAATGCATCATTTATGGTGTTGTACTTCTTAGGAAATAATGTCCACTTTTGGCCAGATTTCAGTACATGGTGGTGGTGGTTTGTTCAAAATGTGTGAAATGACCCTCAATGTTTAAAGCTAAAACCTTTTTTATGTTTGGATAGATTAGGGAAAGAGTTTGAACACATTGTAAGCAGAGGCATAACAAAACCCATTGTAGCCCATGTGGCTACTATAGGCCCCAGGGGAAAAAATAAAGGCTCCATTAGGGAGGCTGTTAAGGCAAACTCAACATTGCTATAAATATAGAAGTCTGTTTACCCCCCTACCCACCGTCCCCCCCGTCCATAGGGGTGAATGGATGGTCCAATCAGGTTCCATTAAGGGGACCAAAATGACAATTTCCATCTCAAAAACGTCATCAACTCCTTAGGATAAATGCACTGTTCATAGGCACCAAGGGGAAGACATAAGCTTTTGTTGCATGTGTAACCAGGTACCAACTATCATGGTATAGTCCAGGGGACATTGCCTCCATTGCTGCAGCCTGTTCCTGTTTCCCTCTAGTGCTGCACTCAAACTGTCTACATCACATTTCTGAACCAGTAAGCAAAGGACCATGGGATTTGTAGTCCTTCCCCTCTAGTGATGCACTCAAACTGTCTATATCACATTTCTGAACCAGTAAGCAAAGGACTGTGGGATTTGTAGTCCTGTGTTCCGCCATAACTGGACTGCCTAGTTCTTCTCTGACTACATTTCCTAATAAGCCGAGAATCAAGAAGTGGGATCATGGGAGTGGCTATAGAAGGAAGTGTCCTGATAAGGCGTGCTCTCTTCTCCCTGGGATCGATCTGTGGGTATCCAAGCCATTGCTCGGCTACTGTGCTTGCGACCTGCCAGGAGTCTGGCAGCAATCGTTGTTCCTGCCTGTGAGGGATCACATCGCTGTGTGATGCCAGACAAGCCTAAGTCCTTCGTCTGGTGAACGAGGGATTACATCGAGGATACCAACCCTTACTGCTGATTCTACTTCAATGCTGCATCTATCCATGCCCTGGCTAGGGTAAAAACTCTTTTGTTGCCTGTGTGCGCGGACTTGAAAATACCAATGAAAATGGCTACACTCCAACAGATATAATGATGCTTCTTTATTAAACCAAAGGACAGTCAATACAGGATACAAAAAGGTAGACGCATTTCACACGTAATGTCATGCTTGTTCACCACCTGTTCACCTACTAACTTTTTGTATCCTGTATTGACTGTCCGTTGGTTTAATAAAGAAGCATCATTATATCTGTTGGAGTACGGCCATTTTCGTTGGTATTTTCCAGTTTGGCGGTGGTGAACCGAGGTGAGCACCCACAGTTATTTGGAGCCTTCCTAGTCGGCATGAGTGGTGTGTGCACCTGTTGTTAATTTGTGTGCACGGACTGCCTTTATATTCTGGTGAGCGTGCTTATGCCCAAGTCCCTTTCTTGTCACCATCATACAACAAATGGACACTGCATGCAGCTATCATAAGCCGGGTTTCAGAGGAAGAATCTTGGATGGCTGAGACATTGTGGACATCGCTGAACAGAGAGGGACCTTTGGATAAAAACCTTCTGATTTGGGGCGTGGTCTCGGCATGGAAGCGTGAGGACGCACCGGCTTGGAGCTCCTGGCTGACCACCGCAATTAACATGGATAATCCGCACCTACGGACCCCGGACTCGCTCCATAATATGCCTCCGAAGCGGCGCCAGTCACCCCAGCCGCAGAGGACTCCGCGGCCGCGCTCTGCATCGATCGATGCCTTCTTCTCCGGCAGCCACAGGCCGGGCCCGGAGCCTCCCAAGATGGCGCCGACACGAGGCGCGCAGCATGAGAGGGCCCAGTCTCCTATCCTCTCACCGCAGATCCCACTGCCTACTCAACTCTCCCCGGTGTCTCCGGGCTCCTCCGCTGCCCCCAGTACTACCGCTGGCACGGCAGAGCTGCAGGGCCTGGCGGACTTGCGAGCACACATTCTTTCGCTCCCCACTGCCGCAGACCTGGACAAGCTGGCAGAGTGGGTCGAGCGGGCCCTGCGGCAGGACATAAACGCACTTCAGGAGGACACTGCTCACTTGGGGAACCGGGTTGAGTCCGTGGAGACCAGGGTGGACGATTTGGTTCCAGCTGTGCATGCCCTTACCGCTAGATGTAACCAGCAGGACAGGCGCATTGATGCCTTGCTGGATCAATTGGACGACGTTGAAAACCGCAGCAGGAGGGGTAACATCCGCATCAGGGGTCTGCCCGAGGCCACGGCTCACAAGGACATTGTTCCCACCTTACAAGGTATTTTCAAGCAGATATTGGGCCGGGACTCCCCTGATCACATAGAGATTGATTGCACACACAGGGCTCTGAGACCCCCTTCGGATAACCCCGAGAGACCCCGGGACATTATATGCAAGCTGCATAAATACTCAGTGAAAGACCGTATTATGTTCCATATGCAGGGTGTCCCCTCTATAGACTTTGATGGCGCACGGATCTCTCTCTTCCCGGATGTCTCCCGCCGCACGTTAATGCAACGCAGGGCCCTGAAGCCCCTTCTGGAATCCATCAGGGGGGCTGACCTAATCTACCGCTGGGGTTTCCCCTTTAGCCTCTCGGTTACTAAGAACGGCCGCCAACACGTCCTTAGACACAAAGATGACCTTCCGCACTTCTTGGCCCAGCTGGAGCTGTCCCCTGTGGACATTCCGGAGTGGCGGGTCTCCCCGGAGGTCCCCCTACCTGCTCGCACCCCTCCTTGGCAACCTGCACGTCGCAGAGGCCATAATCGGCCTCGCAACAGACCTCCGCGCACGGATCAGTGATGCCTTCCTGCGTCTCCACTAGAGCCTCACTGCTGCCACTTTTTGAACTCTTTGACCTTCGGACCATGGATGACCTTCTTGCCCATTCTTCTTCAGAAGATGATGATCGCCTGTGAACTGTTGGCCATACCTGGACCCTGTGGTGCATAGAACTTTCCGGCAGCTTCCTGTACCTAACCGTGGCTGGATGTACCGCACTTGAACTGCGTTCCCCCGTGGGGTAGATTGGGGGTCCACTCCACCCGGTGGGGTTTCAGCCGAACCCCTTGCTCTCTATGCCCTACCTCTTTCCCCCCAGAGGGGCTTTGGCTCCCTCCTATGCTGGACTCCCTGGAGTCCGTGGTGGATCCCCTCTTTTTTTTTGGGGTTCTGCCCAGGTGTGGCCGGGGGCGCCCCCCTCCCTGCCCTGCCCCCCTTGGAGGGGAGGGGGGGGGATCGCCCTGGCATACACTGAGTGTCCGCAGGGTCGTGGACGGTTCCGCGGCATTTCCGGACCTGGTTTTTTGTTCTTATTGTTTGATTTGTTATTTCCTTTTCTTGACCAATGTGCTGTACCTGTTCTGGTGTTTTTGCCCCTGTTTTTGTTTATGGGTGCTGATCATTTCATTATTTCTCTGCAGAGTGCGCTGGTTCCAGTCCGTGGGTGCTGGGGGGTCCCTCACCCACTCCCCCAGGGTCGTCCCTGGGTAGCCGCTACCGTGCTTGATCCATGGCTTCGCTGAAGTTTTTATCCTATAACGTCCGGGGACTCGGCTCCCCCTTCAAACGTGGTAAGTTGTGGCTGGAGTTGAGGCGGGCGGGTGCACAGGTGTTTTTTTTACAGGAGACGCATTTTCGCTCCCAATCCACGCCACGACTGCCGACACACCTGTACAGCCAGTGGTTTGTCAGCTCCTCTCCCCGTCCGAAGTCCAGGGGCGTGGCCATTGCCATCCATAAGAATTGCCCTTTTGTGCCCATCGACCACTGCCTAGACCCCCAGGGTAGGTTTGTCTTTCTTAAAGGGACCCTCTATGGTAAAACCCTGACCTTGGCCTCCATCTACGCCCCTAACACGGGCCAGTTGTCCTTCCTTGAGTCCACACTGGACGCACTTTCCTCGTTCCGAGAGGGCCGGGTGGTTCTGGGGGGAGATTTTAATTTCTGCCTGGACCCCCGGGCCGACACTTCGGCGGGACGCTCGGCTCATTCTGCCGCAGCCCACCGCCGCCTCTTGAGGCTGTTGCATGCTTCAGGCCTTGTGGACTGCTGGAGGCTGCTCCACCCCTCCTCCCGGGATTATAGCTATTTTTCAGCGACCCATAATTCCTACTCGCTTATCGATATGCTTCTCACTGATCAGGCATACCTGGATGCCTTGGTGGGAGCAGACATAGGGACCCGCACCCTTTCTGACCATGCCCCTGTGACTTTGTCCCTTGCCCCCCTGACTGATGCCACTAGAGCGTGGACTTGGCGCTTGAATGAGAACCTTCTGGACGACGCAGTGGTTGTCCGGAGGGTGACAAAGACATTGGGGAACTACTTCAGGGAAAACGCCGGGGATGACGTCGCCCCCTCCTCCATCTGGGAAGGCCACAAGGCAGTGGTCCGGGGCGAGTTGATCTCTCAGGGGGCTAGGCTGAACAAAGAGCGCTTGGCCGACATGAAACAGCTCCTTGACAAGCTCCGTCAAGCTGAGCTGACTCATAAGGGTAAAAAAGGGGGAGGGTATGTTTGTATATTAAGAACAGTATACAGGTAAATATGAGGGATGATATTAATAATGGAGCTATGGACGAAGCAGAATCCCTATGGGTAGAGCTTCAAAGGGAAGGCACGGTGGGGAAGGTAATATTGGGCGTATGCTATAGGCCCCCAAACCAGAGGGAGGAGGGTGAGGTGGACCTCATGTTACAGATAGGATTGGCAGCAAGGATGGGAAATGTCATTATAATGGGGGACTTTAATTATCCTGATATAGACTGGGCAGAAGGAACCGCGCATTCAGCCAAGGCTCGGCAGTTCCTAAATGTTTTGCAGGACAATTTCATGGGTCAGATGGTGAATGCACCGACAAGAAACAATGCGGTACTTGACTTACTGATTACCAACAATACAGACCTGCTCACGGATATAGAAATACGGGACAACTTAGGGAACAGTGACCATAGGTCAATTGGTTTCAGTATTAATTACAGTAATAGGAAACACAAGGGTAATATAAGGACACTGAATTTCAAAAGAGCCAATTTCCCTAAACTGCGCTCGCTGCTAGAAAATATCAAATGGGATAGAACCCTGGGAACAAAGAACACGGAGGAAAAATGGGAGTGCTTCAAGAGCATACTTAACAAGGGGGTGGGCCAGTGCATTCCACAGGGAAATAAATTTAAAAGAGCAAAACTAAACCCTGGGTGGCTAAACTCCAACATAAAAATGTATATTAGTGCTAAAGAAAAGGCCTTCAAAAAATACAAGACTGAGGGGTCATTGGCAGCATTTAAGCACTACAAAGAGTGTAATAAGAAATGTAAAGATGAAATCAGGGCGGCTAAAATAGAACACGAGAGACATATAGCGGAGGAGAGTAAAAAGAACCCCAAGAAGTTCTTTAAGTATATAAACAGTAAGAAAGCGAGGCCAGAACACATTGGCCCCATAAAAGATGATAAAGGAAAAATGGCCACTGAGGACAGAGAAAAGGCGGAAGTGTTAAATAATTTCTTTTCTTCAGTCTTCACAAAGGAATCGGGGGGCTACACGAACCCCGCTTGTAAGGCCGAACTAAATAATACACCTCAGGAAGTGCCGCCATGGCTAACAGAGGATAGACTTAGAGCTAAACTAGAGAAACTTAACATAAATAAATCCCCGGGACCGGATGGCTTGCACCCAAGGGTTCTTAATGAGCTCAGCCAGGTGATTGCCAGACCATTATTCTTGATCTTTAAGGATAGTTTACAGACAGGTATGGTGCCAGCTGATTGGAAAAAAGCCAACGTGGTACCAATATTTAAAAAGGGGCCGAGATATATCCCGGGTAACTATAGGCCGGTCAGCCTAACATCAGTAGTCTGCAAAATTTTGGAGGGGATGATAAGAGACCACATACAAGACTTTAGTAATGAAAATGGTATTATAAGTAGTAATCAGCATGGATTCATGAAAAATCGTTCATGCCAAACTAATCTATTAACCTTCTACGAGGAAGTGAGCTGCCACTTAGATAATGGTAAGCCTGTGGATGTGGTGTATCTGGACTTTGCAAAGGCCTTTGACACCGTTCCCCACAAACGCTTACTGTACAAACTAAGGAAGGTAGGTATGGACCATAAGGTGAGTACCTGAATAGAGAACTGGCTCCAGGGGAGAGTCCAGAGGGTGGTGATTAATGGGGAGTACTCTGATTGGGCGGGTGTGGAAAGTGGGGTCCCCCAGGGTTCTGTCCTGGGACCAATCCTGTTTAATTTATTCATAAATGATCTAGAGGAGGGGATATCTAGTACAATCTCAGTATTTGCAGATGATACTAAATTAGGCATGCCAATATCTTCTATGCAGGATGTGGAAATCTTGCAAGCAGACCTGAACAAAATAACGGGGTGGGCAACTACATGGCAGATGAGATTTAATGTAGAAAAATGTAAAGTAATGCACTTGGGGGCCAGAAACCAGAAAGCAAGCTACTCACTAGGGGGGGAACCTCTGGGTGAGTCTAGGATGGAAAGGGACCTGGGGGTACTGGTAGACAACAGGCTTGGAAGTGACATGCAATGCCAAGCCGCTGCAAGCAAAGCCAACAGAATACTGGGTTGTATAAAAAAGGGGATTCACTCCAGAAATAAAGAGATTATTCTTCCACTCTACAAGACTCTGGTCCGGCCACATCTGGAGTATGCTGTCCAGTTCTGGGCACCGGTCCTCAGGAAGGATGTGCTGGAACTGGAGAAAGTCCAGAGAAGGGCAACAATAATAATTAGGGGAATGGAGGACATCAGCTATGAGGAAAGACTACAGGCACTGAACTTATTCTCTCTGGAGAAGAGACGATTGAGGGGGGATATGATATCAATATACAAATACTGTACTGGCGACCCTAGCATAAGGAACAAACTATTCAGAGAAAGGAGATACAATAAGACACGTGGCCACTCACTAAAACTTGAGGAAAGGCGGTTTAACCTTAAAGTGCGTAAGGGGTTCTTCACTGTAAGAGCGGTAAGGATGTGGAATTCTCTTCCGCAAGCAGTCGTATCAGCGGGGAGCATTGATAGTTTCAAAAAACTATTGGATGGACACCTTAAAGACCACAACATACAGGGGTATACAATGTACGGTTAAAAGCAAACACACACACACATCATAGGTTGAACTGGATGGACTTGTGTCTTTTTTCAGCCTCACTAACTATGTAACTATGTAACTATGTACTCGCATCCCGAAGCTTCAGACGGCTCGGGGATCGCTCACCCAACATCCCTCCCGCATCGCGGAGGCATTCAGGGAATATTATACCCAACTCTATAACATTGCCGACCCTTTGTCGCTGTCTGCGCTGGCTGCTAAGCGTGCACGCATCTTGGACTACCTGGGGGAGTCTGCGACCCCGAAGTTTGCGGAGCAGGCGTCCACGTCCCTCGAAAAACCTATCACTGTGCTTGAACTGGAAGCGGCGATTAAGAAACTGCCAAAGGGTAAAAGTCCGGGACCTGACGGTTATACGAACGCCTACTACTTGAAGTTTAGCTCTTCCCTCCTGTCCCCGATGTGCGCCTATTTCAACGCCCTCGCCACGGGCTCCTCCGTGGCCCGGGACACCCTCCTCGCGCATATAACGGTTCTCCCCAAAGATGGGAAGGACCTCACCCTACCCAGCAGCTACCTTCCGATTTCGCTCGAATACGGACATCAAAATACTGGCTAGGATACTGGCAGACCGGCTGAAGCCCCTTCTGCCGTCGGTCGTCCATCCTGACCAAACGGGATTTATTGCGGGCCGGGAAGCACGGGACAATTCTAACAGAGCGCTGCAGATCATCCACTGGGTTAACTCACAGCCGTCCCATCCGCCCTGTCTCCTCCTGTCTACGGACGCCGTAAAGGCATTCGACAGGGTGGATTGAACGTATATGGAGTTGGTGTTGAAGCGTCTGGGGCTGGGACCGCGCATGTCCAGCTGGGTAGCGGCGTTATACGCCTCCCCTGAAGCGAGGGTTAAGGCGGGAGGCTTTCTATCGGCTCCCTTTCCGATCCGCAATGGCACGCGCCAGGGGTGCCCGTTGTCCCCACTGATATTCGCACTGACGCTGGAACCTTTCCTTGCCAGGGTCAGGGCGAATCCGGACATTAGCGGAGTCACTGTGGGCTCCACTGAACACAAGCTATCCGCCTATGCGGACGATGTTCTTTTCTACATAATCAAACCGCAGACGACTCTGCCGGTTCTTATGTCGGAACTACGTGCATTTCAGGTTCTCTCGAACTTTAAAATAAATTTCGATAAATCGGAAATAATGCCCCTTAACGTCCCACAGGAAGTAGGAGACTCGCTGCGCCTGGTGTTTCCATTCACTTGGTGTCGCTCTAGACTTAAGTACTTGGGGGTATTCCTGCCCGGTAACTGTGCGGATGTTTACGAACAAAATTACGCCCCACTTTCCTCGTTCCGAGAGGGCCGGGTGGTTCTGGGGGGAGATTTTAATTTCTGCCTGGACCCCAGGGCCGACACTTCGGCGGGACGCTCGGCTCATTCTGCCGCAGCCCACCGCCGCCTCTTGAGGCTGTTGCATGCTTCAGGCCATGTGGACTGCTGGAGGCTGCTCCACCCCTCCTCCCGGGATTATAGCTATTTTTCAGCGACCCATAATTCCTACTCGCGCATCGATATGCTTCTCACTGATCAGGCATACCTGGATGCCTTGGTGGGAGCAGACATAGGGACCCGCACCCTTTCTGACCATGCCCCTGTGACTTTGTCCCTTGCCCCCCTGACTGATGCCACTAGGGCGTGGACTTGGCGCTTGAATGAGAACCTTCTGGACGACGCAGTGGTTGTCCGGAGGGTGACAAAGACATTGGGGAACTACTTCAGGGAAAACGCCGGGGATGACGTCGCCCCCTCCTCTATCTGGGAAGGCCACAAGGCAGTGGTCCGGGGCGAGCTGATCTCTCAGGGGGCTAGGCTGAACAAAGAGCGCTTGGCCGACATGAAACAGCTCCTTGACAAGCTCCGTCAAGCTGAGCTGACTCATAAGCGTACGCTCTCGGCGGTGGCCCTCAGGGAACTCGGAGCCCTTCGGGAAACCCTGTCCGACCTACTAGAGACGCAAATTGGGCGGCGCCTTCGGTTCCTGTCTCACAAGTTCTACGAATTCGGTAACAAGTGTGGGCGCATGCTGGCGCGGGCGGTTACTCGCATCCCGAAGCTTCAGATGGCTCGGGGATCGCTCACCCAACATCCCTCCCGCATCGTGGAGGCATTCAGGGAATATTATACCCAACTCTATAACATTGCTGACCCTTTGTCACTGTCTGTGCTGGCTGCTAAGCGTGCGCGCATCTTGGACTACCTGGGGGAGTCTGCGACCCCGAAGTTTGCGGAGCAGGCGTCCACGCCCCTCGAAAAACCTATCACTGTGCTTGAACTGGAAGCGGCGATTAAGGGACTGCCAAAGGGTAAAAGTCCGGGACCCGACGGTTATACGAACGCCTACTACTTGAAGTTTAGCTCTTCCCTCATGTCCCCGATGTGCGCCTATTTCAACGCCCTCGCCACGGGCTTCCCCCTCCTCGCGCATATAACGGTTCTCCCCAAAGATGGGAAGGACCTCACCCTACCCAGCAGCTACCGTCTGATTTCGCTCTTGAATACGGACATCAAAATACTGGCTAGGATACTAACAGACCGGCTGAAGCCCCTTCTGCCGTCGGTCGTCCATCCTGACCAAACGGTGTTTATTGCGGGCCGGGAAGCACGGGACAATTCTAACAGAGCGCTGCAGATCATCCACTGGGTTAACTCACAGCCGTCCCATCCGCCCTGTCTCCTCCTGTCTACAGACGCCGAAAAGGCATTCGACAGGGTGGATTGGATGTATATGGAGTTGGTGTTGAAGCGTCTGGGGCTGGGACCGCGCATGTCCAGCTGGGTAGCGGCGTTATACGCCTCCCCTGAAGCGAGGGTTAAGGCGGGAGGCTTTCTGTCGGCTCCCTTTCCGATCCGCAATGGCACGCGCCAGGGGTGCCCGTTGTCCCCACTGATATTCGCACTGATGCTGGAACCTTTCCTTGCCAGGGTCAGGGCGAATCCGGACATTAGCGGAGTCACTGTGGGCTCCACTGAACACAAGCTATCCGCCTATGCGGACGATGTTCTTTTCTACATAATCAAACCGCAGACGACTCTGCCGGTTCTTATGTCGGAACTACGTGCATTTCAGGTTCTCTCGAACTTTAAAATAAATTTCGATAAATCGCAAATAATGCCCCTTAACGTCCCGCAGGAAGTAGGAGACTCGCTGCGCCTGGTGTTTCCATTCACTTGGTGTCGCTCTAGACTTAAGTACTTGGGGGTATTCCTGCCCGGTAACTGTGCGGATGTTTACGAACAAAATTACGCCCCACTGCTAACGACAATCCGAAAAGACCTGGCCGACTGGACTAAACTGTCTGTGACGTGGATTGGTAGAGTTGAACGTGCTTAAAATGAATGTCCTACCCCGCATCCTGTTTTACTTTCAGATGCTGCCTGTGCGCCTGCCCAGGTCCTTTTTCTTGAGCCTCAGCAGCCTGTTCATACGCTTCATCTGGGATGGTAAGCAGCCCCGACTGGCTTTCAAGAATATGCAACGTTCTAAACGAACGGGTGGTTTGGGGTTTCCGGTGGTTCGTAGGTACTACGAGGCGGTTGCTTTGCAACGTATCCTCGACTGGCACCACCAGGTTCGGGGCAAACGCTGGGTCCCCATGGAGAAATTCATGGCGGGCAGGAATTTGTCCCACGCTCCGTGGTTGCTACCGCCCGACAGAGGGCTCTCACCCCTGGCATCTCCTTCCACCACGCATGCCCTACAGGTGTGGGATGAGGTTAATGGGCGTCTCCAGCTGTCTACCCGCATCTCTCCACTTGCACCCCTGGGGGGCTACACCTGGTTCCCACCCGGAGAGGATATATCCTTCTTCGGGACCTGGGCGCTCGGTGGGGAGATCCGCTGCGGCAGGTTTGTCCAGGAGGGGTCCATTGTGTCATTGCCTGAGCTCAGGGAACGTTACAGACGCTTCCCTATGGACTTTTGGAGGTATAACCAACTCACTCACTTCCTGCGCCCCTTCTTGGGCGAGGTGCGCTCTCCAACTCAGATGACGTCATATGAAAAATTGTGCATATCTAAAGATCCGATTCCTCATGCTATTGCGTTGCTTTACCAACTCCTACAGTCGGGCAGCCCTTCCCCGAAGCCCATATATATTCGGGAGTGGGAGAGGGACCTACAGCACACCTTCACGGACCAACAGCTGGACCACATGTACCAGCTGACGCACTCCAGCACAGTAGACACTAGAATGTAGGAAAATGGGTATAAGCTACTGACCCGTTGGTATCGGGTCCCCTCGAGGCTCGCACAGATCTACTCAGGCCAGTCGGACCGCTGTTGGAGGGGCTGTGGGGAGCGGGGCTCCTACCTGCACATTTGGTGGGAGTGCTCGCTCTTGCGCCCCTTTTGGCTGGATATTCGGGCTCAGATAACTGCGATCCTGGACGTGGACGTCCCGGACGACCCAAAATACTTTTTGCTTCACCTTCCCTCCATCCCCCTGAGCCATTACAGGAAAAGTGTCCTGCCACACCTCCTGAATGCGGCGCGCCGCTTTGTGCCGATTTATTGGAAACAATCGGCGGTGCCAACCCGCGCGTCCTGGGTTAAGATGGTGAATGATATCATGTCGGCAGAGGAATGGATGGCCAAATGTAAAGACCGTTACGATAAGTTTTATGCCAAGTGGGCGCTATGGATTCACTATACTACTCCTGACTCATAAGGACTCCTGACCCAGCTGCATCTGCCTTTGTACACATTGAGATGTTTAATTCTTTGATTTTTGATCCACCCAATTCCCCTTGTTTTTCTCCCTCACCTGACCTCCCCCTTTTCCCCTCCTCCCTTACCTTGGTCGAACCCGGCCTTAACCTCTCCATTCCTGCATTGCGCTGGTTGGAGGGAGGCCACCCTGCTCCCCACTCACCCTGCCCTATAATACGATTTCACTTTGTGACAAGATTTGTGGCTGAAGTTGTGGGGTGGGGGTGGCAGATGAAGGGGAAGCCTGTGGGCGGGATACGGATCCCACCCAATTGTGCACGTTATACTTATTTCATGTGTGTTTGAAATTTCAGTGCTGATTCTGAGTGCCTTGGTGTTCTCCATCACCCGTCCGGCTCATGCAACCCGGTCGACTATTGGGGGTTTCTGTTGTCCCCCCTCTTTTGTTTACTATGCATACCCTGCTCTATTGCTGTTTTGTTACATGTCTCTTATTTTCTTAAATATAGATTATATAAAAAAAAAAAAAACCTTCTGACTTTACAACTCCTTTAAACTTCCTTTTCCTGCATTCAGAGCTCCAATGTGCCTTTGAAGACTGTGTTCATGCCTGACACTTGGATGACCTTCATCCCTTTATCTACAGGGTGTGAGTTTGCCCATATACTGGCTAAATCCATCTCTAGAAGTAGAGTTCCATGCAGGCCAGACTTTTCCTAAGGTCACAGCCCATTATAATCGAGCTGTCTGGGCCCATTCAATTATTCAGTGTTTACTATCCTTCTCTACATATTCAACTGTTATTATTCATTACCAGTGCTTTAAGTGGCCCAAAAGAGGTGCCGTTACTCTATTTTAGCCTATAAATTTTGTTGCCCAAACTACCCCACATCAGGGTCCCCACAGAGCACCCCTCCTGGCCTGGGCTGGGACTCCGAAGCAGGGGGACTCACTGGTGCTGACTGGTCTGGCTTTGGAGTGGGAAATATTCTTGGGGGGGGGGGTCAATTGAGGGCGCAGATGTCCAAAATTAGTGTACTGGTATGCTAAGGCGCACGGAGAGGTGGCGGTATGCTCAAGAGCCGTATTTGGAAGTGGCGGTACTGAGTACCAGTGCACACCGGCCCACTTAAAGCACTGTTCATTACTGTTTGCTTTTTATTCTGTACATACCTGATTGGCAAGTGTTCAACTCAACCAAATTTGGGTGCTGTCCCAGGTTTTGGCTGACGTACACTCTGTTGCACCCACTGTCTGCTTATGTCAATACAGAAAAGCTGTTCTGTATACAGTATATTGTGTCTGTGGTTCAGTTAAAGGGGTGTACATTGTGTCCAAACCTAGAGTGTCAGAAGGGTTGGGGAGTTCCCAGGGTCAGGGCAGCACAAGAGGACAAGCAACATCCAACGGCCCCTACAGGGGTAACGCTACATATGTCATATATCAAGCCATATATATGGCTTGAGGAAGGAGAACTAAATTTCCCATCTTTTAAAGGGAAATGCTGAGCATGACAGGCATGCAGGTGGAGCTTGGGGCTGTCTCTTGATAGCTGTCAATCAGTGCATGTATGTGGGTTGAGACAGTATGCTGGGCCGATGACATATTCAAGCATGTTTCACCTTCTTCCAACTACATCTAGGAGGAAATGCGACTAGTAGCCATAAACGCTGGGGCCAAGTTGTTTAAACAAGAGGCAAGGGAGGAAATGCGACTAGAAGCCAAAAACGCTGGTGCCAAGTTGATTAAACACGAGGCAAGGGAGGAAATGCGACTAGAAGCCAAAAACGCTGGGGCCAAGTTGATTAAACACGAGGCAAGGGAGGAAATGCGACTAGGAGCCAAAAACTTGGGGCCAAGTTGATTAAACACAAGGTAAGGGTACAAAGGAGGAAAAGGGGGCCTGTTTTGGGATTAAAACTGCTACAAAAATAGACAGTGAGAATAAATGCTTGATGTTTTCACATGTGGAGGGCAGCTACTACTTGACTGCTCAGAAGCATAGACTCATTTATGAGCAGCTAATAAACCAATATCTTGCCCCCCAAAAAGACACAGAAGCTGATTAAGTTGGAAATAGGGCAAGGCCACAGCTTTATTGAACTTTGCAAAAGTAACAACTTTCCAAATGTACCAAACAACAATGCCAGTCACAGTTCTACCGTGAGCACCCATAAAACATAAACTTACATAGACTAAGAGGCCTGTCCTTACCATCAGTGCCAGACAGACATCAGACTGACCGCAGAATTTAACTTGAGGGCATAGCCCATAAAGCAACATCAATTGCTGGCAAGGTCAAAACCGCCAATAAAGCTGTGACAAAACATCACAACGGGCGGGGGGAGTGGGCAACTCTTGTAACAGCTGAATCTCCTCAGAGCAGTTGGATGTGCCCCAGCGTATCCTTTTCATAGAGTTTAGGCTCCACCCAGTCACCTCAGGTCTTTGTAGCCAATCCCAAGGGAGCTACTTAACTTCTCTTTTAGGTTCACACCCACAGTGATGCCATGCTTCCAGCAGTCAAGGCTCCCTTTCCCTAAAGGCGGTTCAAGGGGCCTTCATATTCACCAGGAAAAAAAAGCTATCCATGTACACCATTTGTGTATAGTATATCTTACTCTTATAGTATCTATAGTATATCTGTACTCAGTGGTGTCCATTTTATCATCTAGGGATTGGATTATTGAGATTATCTAGAATAAAAATAAGAAATTATCATTGTTTTATTTTATTTAACCCTCTAGTGAACCATGTGCATATGGTACTAAAGCCTCGTACACACGCAACGAATTTCCGCTGACCGGTCGTCCGTCTTTTGTGCAGAATGGTGTCTGTTGGTTGGAATGTGCTCTAGACTGCACACGAATTTCCCTGCACGACAGAATTCTACTTCAGAAGTGATGTGATGTGTTGGATTGCTTTCTTTCGGCCGAAAAGTCGGAGTTGGTTGTCGGAAGCACCATACTAACAAGCTGAAAATCGGCAGATCGGTTGTCGGACGAAATTTCCTGGCCGAATTTCTATTCGTGTGTACGGGGCTTTAGTCCTGATCTGACTGGTTATCCACTAAACACACCTCCTAATAATGGCTGACTGTAGCTCCCTATTGGTGGTCAGTGGTCATTTACCCTTGTATATTCTCTCCCAGACTGCTCCTCTAGTGGTGGGATGATGTCACAGCTGGAACTAGGCAGGCACCAGCAGGCTGGGAATTGACAGTTCTGGCTAAAATATACTGCCCGGAACCGGAACATTCTGTATACCATCCCTTGGTACCATCTGCCACTCTGCATGTGTTGCACATATGCTGAAAGTATGGTCAATAATTCCAATGTGCGAAGGGATCGGACCGGGTGAAACCAGAATTATTTTTATTGAAAACGTTTCTGCAATTACAAGGACATGAGTGAGGTATGATGACCTTTTAATCTGGTGGATAGCAACTTCTATTCTGTTCATACATACTATTACATATCGATATATATAACAATATAAACATTTTCATATACAGGAATAACGTCCTCATAGAAAATAACCAATTAAACATGTGCTGATATGTTGTTACTCCTTCTGCATTACAGTGGTCTTATAGTACAATCTAATATGAGATATAAAAGCATAACACTATAATAACCACATTCCTGGTACACTGTAGTCATGTGACGAAACAGTGTGACCCACTAACATTTGTGCAGTATGTTATTCAATCACACAGTAGTGACAGCAGCCTTTACTGATCATAGGGATGTAAATTAAATCAATTTCGCCCTGTTTATAGCCATAAATATACTCCTTCTTACCTGCAATTACAAGGACATGAGTGAGGTATGATGACCTTTTAATCTGGTGGACAGCAACTGCTATTCTGTCCCCCCAGGAACAAAAGGTCTAACTTTTTAGTTCCTCCCATGCCTTGCTTGCAGTTGAACTTTGTGATGGTAAATGAATAGAAATGCCATAAAATGGAAATGTGTTTTTTTATGGGGTACCTGACATCCCTTACACATGCAGAGCTGTATCTGACCCATGGGTCATAGATTGAGGGCCACCACTCTAAATTTTTATAGAAAGCAGAGCCCACATGTATAATAAGCAGAAATGGCTTCCCCATGTACATGTATAATCACACACTATACAAAGGAATATTTTATAATGTGGATGACTTTGAGAAAAATATCTATATCCTGCTTTGGCATTCAACAATACACAACTAGTGGTGGGCTCTCTTATTAGACAGCCCAGCATGTATTGGAAACACACTGACGCATAGAACACCCGGCATTCAGCATCACCCACTTCACTGGTATTACCATACACTAGTCATCACCATCATTCATCTTCTCTGTCTGCTCTTTCATTTGCGTTCTTTTCCACAGGTACTGACCAATTAGAATCCAGAATAGCCCTCTCATGAGAAAATACATGTAAGCTTCACCAAAAATACCAATCCTTTTCCACTCAACTGATAACAAGAATTACTACACATCAGTACATCACAGGAATTGTATTACCCAATCAGCCCACTTTAGCTACTCGATCAGAATCATCACATTAAAGGGAGATGATAAATGTGCTTATATTACACTGTATCACCAGCCAGGTTCTTAGGAGTAAAAGTTTAAATTAAATTTTATGTGTTACGACTTAAAACCACATTAAAGAACATGAAACTCCATCTCTTGAATGTCCCCTCTCATGTGTCGGCAGTATATGATCTGTTGTCCATTAAAATCAGAGATGTATAGTAACTAAGTAGAACTACTTCACTACTGTACTTAAGTACCGAAAGGCGCTATCTGTACTTTCCTAGAGTAGAATTTTTTCTCCTACTTCCACTTTTACTTCACTCAAATGACCACTGCCAGAACAGTAGATGGCAGGTTTCATGAAGTTCAAAACATGTGTATTATCAGCGCATACGAAAATAAAAGCTACTGTATGTATAAATAAAAGCTGCATTTGAAATAATAAAAAACAATATGATGTTCAAACTTTTGACTTCTTTCTTTAATAACTACATAACACAGTACTTGTACTTTTACTTTCAGTACTTGAGTAGCAAAATTTAAGTGTTCCTTATGATTCTGCAGATATTTCAAGCACACTACCATCTTTCCTGGCAGCCTTTTGATACCACACTTGATTTAACTCAGATGGGATATCCGATTGCAGTGGTCATCTGGTGGTAGCAGAGGTGTTCCTGGCCTTCAAGGGTGCAAGCAACCTATGCTTACAGGTGCATGATCATTATTAGAGTTGAGCGGACTCCTGGATGTCCGTGTTCGGCGGGTTCGGCCAAACTTAAAAAAAAAGTCCGGGTCCGTGTCCCGGACTTTTGCCGAACTTTTCCCGGACACCGAACCCCATTGAAGTCAATGGGGACCAGAACTTTCAGGCACTAAAATGGCTCTAAAACACCAATGGAAAGGGCTAGAGTGCTGTAAATGGCAGCAAAACGTAGTTAAGAGCATGGCAAGTGCTCTGCAAACAAATGTGGATAGGGAAATAACTTAAAAGAACAAAAAAAAAAAAAACAGAAAAATAAAACAATGTTCTTCATCTCTGAAGGACGAGGCCCATATGGAGTAGGAGGGAGGTTAAGGTGGTGGTGGATGTGGCGGTGTCATAGGCGTGCGCACAGGGTGTGCCGGGTGTACCTGGGCACACCCTAATCACCTAGGGCACATAGCATTATCGCTCTGTTTGCCAGTGAGGAGATGGGAAAGATCTCCCTCGGACCTGCTCTGCTCTATTTCTCTTTGCCAGCAGGGAGAGTAATGTATCGGGCCATGTACATGTAGGCAAACACATGCATGTGTATTTAAACTTTGGGGTGCACACCCTAATGCAATAGTCTGCGCACACCTATGGGCGGTGTAGGTGGAAGCGGCGGTGGAGGAGGACCAGGGCCGGATTAAGAGCATCATGGATTTGGTGCTTAGGATTTTGAAGGGCCTTAAGGGCCGTGCCTTTGCATGCACCCAGAGGAGGAAGGGTGCAGCCATGAATGCCTAATTCAACATGGGATGCTCTCTCTGAAGCCCATAAACACATCCATGCATCGGCAACTGTCCCTCCTTGTCCGGCCTTTGTGCTGTGTGGGGAAGTTCTGAGGGAGCTGCCTGGGGAAGCGAGCATAGAAGCCAGACTTCTGTGTTTACAAGTGACAGAAGAGCGGTAACAGTGAATATGGCCAACCCGGGGCCTATATTAAGGTAGGGGCCTGGAGCTGCAGCTCCAATAGCCCCTATGTTAATCTGGCCCTGAGAAAGGCCGAGGTAGCCAACACTGCTTTTTTTCATAAATTTTAAATGAGGGTACACCCCAAAAGAGTGAGAAAGAGCAAAAATAGAACAATGGCTGGGTAAGGTCGGTATCCATCGCTATTCTGCACAAGGTACGGAAAAGTCCCGTGGGATCCATGCCTGGTTCATTTTAATGAACGTGAGCTTGTCCACATTGTCTCTGGACAGGCGGCTGCGCTTGTCTGTGATAACGCCCCCAGCCGTGCTAAATATCCGTTCAGATAATACACTGGCTGCAGGGCACGCCAGCACCTCCAAGGCGTAAAGGGCAAGCTCAGGCCATGTGCCCAACTTGGAGACCCAGAAGTTGAAGGGGGCAGACCGATCATTCAGTACGTCTAGGCGTGTGCACACATACTGCTCCACCATGTTGGTGAAATGCTGCCTCCTGCTAAGACGTTCCATATGAGCTGCTGGTGCTGCTGTTTGTTGTGGCGTGCTGACAAAGCTTTTCCACATTTCGGTCATGCTAACCCTGCCTTCTGAGGTGCTGGCGGTGCCCTGGTTAGGTTGGCGACCTCTTCCTCCTCCTCCTCCTCCTCTGCCTTGTGCTTCCACTGTGGCCCCGCTGTCAGGTGGGAATGCCAGCAGCATCGCGTCTACCAGCGTGCGCTTGTACTCGCGCATCTTGCGATCGCGCTCCAGTGAGTGAATTAAGGACGGTACGTTGTCCTTGTAACGGGGATCCAGCAGCGTGGCCACCCAGTAATCGGCACAAGTTAGAATGTGGGCAACTCGGCGGTCGTTGTGGAGACACTGCAGCATGTAATCGCTCATGTGTGCCAGGCTGCCCAGGGGCAACGACAGGCTGTCCTCTGTGGCAGGTGTATCGTATGTGTCCTCTGTATCCCCCCAGCCATGCACCAGTGATGGCCATGAGCTGGCCTGGGTGCCACCCTGCTGTGAACATGGTTCCATCTCCTCCTCCAGCTCCTCCTCCTCATCCTCCAGAACTGTGCCCCTGCTGGACAATTGTGTCCCTGGCGTTTGTGTGTGCAGGAACCCACCCTCAGAGCCCCTTGTGAATGACTGCCCTGAAAGCCTTGGAAATGTTACCTCTTCATGCTCCTCCTCCTCCTCATCCTGCGCCACATCCTCTTCCATCATCGCCCGAATTGTTTTTTCAAGGAGGAATAGAAGTGGGATAGTTAAGCTGACAACTGCGTCATCGGCACTGGCCATGTTGGTGGAGTACTCAAAACAGCGCAACAAGGCACACAGGTCTCGCATGGAGGCCCAGTTATTGGTGGTGAAGTGGTGCTGTTCCGCAGAGCGACTCACTTTTGCGTGCTGCAGCTAAAACTCCACTATGGCCTGCTGCTGCTCGCACAGTCTTTCCAGCATGTGCAAGGTGGAGTTCCACCTTGTGGGCACGTCACATATGAGGCGGTGAGCGGGAAGGCCGAAGTTACGCTGCAGCGCTGACAGGCGAGCAGCAGCAGAGTGAGAACGCCGAAAGTGCGCACAGATGGCCCGCACTTTCTGCAGCAGCTCTGACATATCGGGGTAGTTTTTAAGGAACCTCTGCACCACCAAATTCAGCACATGCGTCAGGCAAGGGATGTGCGTCAAACCGGCTAGGCCCAGAGCCAGAGGCGTAACTAGAACCTTCAGGGCCCTGATGCAAGAAACCATGAAGGGCCCCCCAGACCCCTGGCCGGGGCCCTTACCTTCAAGCCCAGGGCTCTTCCCACTAATCCTGGGGCTCTTTACACTCGTTGCATGGCCTTTTATTACGGTCCCGCAGCAGGATTCTTTCACAGGTTCTGCAGTGGGCCCCCTTCCTGCAATCTTGGGGCCTCCCCACAGTGGTGCAATGCCAGCGTCCGGTCGCAAGTGTGACCTTTGCGATCCTGGAAGTTCACCCACTGGTTTGCTAACGGGCCCCCTGGAGCATGGGGCCCGGTAGCGATTGCAACCCCTGCAACCCCTGTAGTTACGCCCCTGCCCAGAGCTGCTATGAGATTTCGCCCGTTATCGCACACCACCAGGCCGGGCTTGAGGCTCGCTGGCAGCAACCACTCATTTGTCTGCTGTTCCATGCTCCTCCACAACTCCTGCGCGGTGTGTGGTTTTTCCCCCAAACAGGTTTTTTTTTTAAACTGCCTGCTGTCGTTTACCCCTGGCCGTGCTGAAGTTGGTGGTGAAGGTGTTACGCTGTCCGGATGAGGAGGCGGTAGAGGATGAGGAAGCGGAGTAGGAGGAGTTAGGAACAGGAGGCAAACTGAAGCGCCCTGCAATCCTCGGTGGTGGAAGGACATGCGCCAAATTGCTATCCGCCTCAGGCCCATCCGCCACTGCATTTACCCAGTGTGCCGTTAGGGAGATATAACGCCCCTGACCGTGCTTACTGGTCCACATATCGGTAGTTAGGTGGACCTTGCCACAGATGGCGTTGCGCAGTACACACCTGATTTTTTCCCCCACTTGTGCAGGGAAGGGATGGCTTGCCTGGAAAAGTAGTGGCAGCTGGGCACGACGTACTGTGGGACAGCCACCGACATAAGGTTTTTAAAACTGTGCGTCTCCACCAGACGGAATGACAGCATTTCAAAGGCCAAGAATTTTGAAATGCTGGCATTCAGGGCCAGGGATCGCGGGTGGGTAGGGGGGTACTTCTTCTTCCTCTCAAGTGTTTGGGAGATGGAAAGCTGAACGCTTCCACGGGACATTGTGGAGATGGTTGGTGACCCAGGTGGTCGTGTTGCTGACAGATCGTCTGTTTGCGGGGTGGCAGGAGCCGGTATCACTACAGATGTGGCTGGAGCGGCAGAGACTGCAGCAGAAGAGGAAGCAGGATGAGCCAGAGACATTTCTTGGTTTTGAAGGTGTCTACTCCACTGCAGCTCGTGCTTTGCACTTAGATGCCTGATCATGCAGGTTGTGCTCAGGTTGAGAAGGTTTATGCCTCGCTTCAGGCTCTGATTGCACAGGGTGAAAACCACTCGTGTCCTGTCATCAGCACATTTTCTTAAGAACTTCCACGCTAGAGAACTCCTTTGAGCTGGCTTTGGTGCGCTTGTTCCCTTGCTGCGTTGGGCAGTAGCAGGCGTAGTGTCTAGGGCACGGCCGCTCCGCTTCTGCACCCTGCTCCCTCTTCTGCTGTGTTGGTGGCTCTGTGCGACCACCGCCTCTGCCTCCAAACTACTCAGGTCACCTGCATGACCTTCATTCCATGTGGGGTCGAGGACCTCATCGTCCTCCACATCATCTTCCACCCAGTCTTCACCCATGCCCTCCTTGTCGGTCTCCACAATTCTGAACGCCGCAGCAGTTGGCACCTGCGTTTCGTCATCATCGGAGACGTGCTGCGATGGTCCTTGCATGTACTCATCTTGAGAAATAAGTGGTTGGGCATCGCTGCACTCAATCTCTTCCACTTCTGGGGCAGGGCTAGGTGGATGGCCCTGGGAAACCCTGCTGACAGAGTCATCAAAAAGAAGAAGAGACTGCTGCATGGCTTGGGGCTCAGACTGCTTGCCTGATTTGCAAGGGGGTGAGGTGAAAGACGGTTGGACATCGGCTGCAGGTGCCAACTCTGACCTTTCTGCAGTAGACTGGGTGGGAGACAATGTGAAGGAACTGGAGGCACTGTCAGCAGCAAACCAATCTACTATCGCCTCTATGTGTTCTGGCATCATCACTTCTAGAGGCGTATGATGCCCTACCAAATACTGATGCAGGTTCTGTCGCCTACTAACACTTGAGGAAGGCTTTCACTTGTGCGTGTAGCTGGCACAGATCGACCACGTCCTCTCCTTGCAACAGGAGCTCTACCAGCAGCACCACGACCCAGGCCACGGCCCCTATTTGACGGTCTCCTCATATTTCTGTAATTTATGATCTTGCCCTAGAAAGGTGTTTATTGAATAGCGGAACAAAACAACAACAGTATCGCACGGGTGTATCTCACAGTCAAATATGCAAACTATGCCGCAATTTAATGTTTTTTACCCCAAAAGGGTGTATATTGAATAGAGGAATAGGAAAAAGGATAAAAAACGGTGTATCTCACACTTACAAACACAGACTAGGCCCCGATTAAAATTTTTTGTACCCTAAAGGGAGGATGAGGAGGAGGAGTTGGGAACAGGAGGCAAACTGAAGCGCCCTGCAATCCTTGGCGGTGGAAGGAGATGCGCCAAACAAATTTAAAAGGTGTATCTCACACGTACTGATACGGACTATGCCGTAATTTAATTTTTTTACACTCCAAAAGGGTGTATATTGAATAGCGGAATAGGAAAAATGTTATAATACGGTGTATCTCACATGTACAAACAAAAACTAGGCCCCGATTACAATTTTTTGTACCCTAAAGGCAGGATGAGGAAGAGGAGCAGGAGGAGTTGGGAACAGGAGGCAAACTGAAGCGCCCTGCAATCCTCGGCGGTAGAAGGAGATGCGCCAAACAAATTTAAAAAGGTGTATCTCACATGTACCGATACAGACTATCCCGCAACTAAATTTTTTACACTCAAACAGGGTGTATATTGAATAGCGGAATAGGACAAATTTTACAAAACGGTGTATCTCACACGTACAAACACAAACTAGGCCCCGATTACAATTTTTTGTACCCTAAAGGCAGGATGAGGAAGAGGAGTAGGAGGAGTTGGGAACAGGAGGCAAACTGAAGCTCCCTGCAATCCTCGGCGGTAGAAGGAGATGCACCAAACAAATTTAAAAAGGTGTATCTCACATTTACCGATACAGACTATCCCGCAATTTAATTTTTTACACTCAAACAGGGTGTATATTGAATAGCGGAATAGGACAAATTTTACAAAACGGTGTATCTCACACGTACAAACACAATCTAGGCCCCGATTACAATTTTTTGTACCCTAAAGGCAGGATGAGGAGTAGGAGGAGTTCGGAACAGGCAGGAGGCAGACTGAAGCACCCTCAAATCCTCGGCAGTATGAGATGCGCCCCAAAAATTGGAAAGGTGTATCTCACACGTACCGACACAGACTATCCCGCAATTTAATTGTTTTTACCCAAAGGTGTAGATTAAATAGCGGAATAGAAAATATTATCAAAAAAAGGTGTATGTATCTCACACGTACAGAACCTGACTAGGCCCCAATTACTATTTTTTGTACCCCCAAAGGCAGGATGAGGAGTAGGAGGAGTTAGGAACAGGCAGCACTCTCAAATCTTCAGAAGTATGAGATGCACCCTAAAAATTGGAAAGGTGTATCTCACAGGTACCAACACAGACTATCCCGCAATTTAATTGTTTATACCCAAAGGTTTTGATTGAATAGCGGAATAGAAAATATTATCAAAAAAAGTGTATGTATCTCACACGTACAGAACCAGACTAGGCCCCAATTACTATTTTTTGTACCCCCAAAGGTAGGATGAGGAGTAGGAGGAGTTTGGAACAGGCAGCACCCTCAAATCTTCAGAAGTATGAGATGCACCCCAAAAATTGGAAAGGTGTATCTCACACGTACCAACACAGACTATCCCGCAATTTAATTGTTTATACCCAAAGGTTTTGATTGAATAGCGGAATAGAAAATATTATCAAAAAAAGTGTATGTATCTCACACGTACAGAACCAGACTAGGCCCCAATTACTATTTTTTGTACCCCCAAAGGCAGGATGAGGAGTAGGAGGAGTACGGAACAGGCAGCACCCTCAAATCTTCAGAAGTATGAGATGAACCCCAAAAATTGGAAAGGTGTATCTCACAGGTACCAACACAGACTATCCCGCAATTTAATTGTTTATTCCCAAAGGTTTTGATTGAATAGCGGAATAGAAAATATTATCAAAAAAAGTGTATGCATCTCACACGTACAGAACCAGACTAGGCCCCAATTACTATTTTTTGTACCCCCAAAGGCAGGATGAGGAGTAGGAGGAGTTCGGAACAGGCAGCACCCTCAAATCTTCAGAAGTATGAGATGCACCCCAAAAATTGGAAAGGTGTATCTCACACGTACCAACACAGACTATCCCGCAATTTAATTGTTTACTGTATACCCAAAGGTTTTTATTGAATAGCGGAATAGAAAATATGATATAAAATTGGTGTGATTTATCAATAGCACATGTGAACAGCAGTGTCTTATATCATTCAGCTCTGCTGCAGGCTATGGAGGGGAAAAAAAAAAAAATTCCCCTTTTAAGTGTAATTTTTAACTAGATTAGTACAGACTATGCCACAATTTAATTTTTTTAACCCAGGGCTGTATATTGAATAGTGGAATAGAAAAAAGTGTATGATTTTTGAAACCACTCAATAATAGCACATGTGAACACACACAGCAGTGTATTATCACAGTCAGCACAGCAGCACTGAAGGAAAAAACGCTGCACACAGTGACTGATAGAAAAAGACTTTTTTCCCTCCTCCTCAGTGGGCAAAAAAGATTGTTTTCACTGCACCCCACACACAGCAAAATCGATGTGGACCAGCTCTGCTGCAGGCTAAACAAATTGGCCAAAAATGTTAAAAAATTTTGATTTTTACATTTTTTTGGGGAATTTCATATAAAAAAATGTGAAAAATATTGTAATTATTGCAAAATTTTTTTGTTTATAGCGCATGATCAAAAAATCGCACAGGTGATCAAATACCACCAAAAGAAAGCTCTGTTTGTGGGAAAAAAATGATGTCAAATTTGTTTAGGTGCAGCGTCGCACGACCGCGCAATTGTCCGTTAAAATCACGCAGTGCCGAATCACAAAATAGAGCCTGGTCAGGAAGGGGGTAAAATATTCCGGGGCTTAAGTGGTTAAATAGAACACCAGAGACATGATATCCACCACCTGGGAAAAATCTATACACTTAAATGTATAAAGAAAGCATGGACTCCTTATGGTGCCGAGTCAAAAAGCATGACAGGGAGATAGATCTCCACATTGAATGGCTGCAGGGGTTTCACACTGCCAGGCTGTAGTTGAAATGTCACGCTCTCGGTAATATCATATGTTCCAAGTATCCAAAAAAACAAAATAATTCCACATAGTGTAAAACCATAAGATAACACAGTTTATTGAAGAAGTACAGGACATTTACATTCCATTAGTAGATTAAGCCCTTTGAATAAAACAATCCATCAATCTGTCAAACATGTGGTTTGCAATGGCCTGACTGGGACTTTGATCACATTGGTGTGGTTCCCTCCATTGAACCACTGACTTTTGAGTGCAGCACTTTATCACACAAATTTTTCTATGAAGCTTGATTAAACCACAAGAGACATATTTCTTAGAAAATAAATATGTTGCATTGACAGGTTTAATAGTACCAGATCCGTTTTTATTGCTAAATTGGGTCAGATCTGGTGGGATAAATAATTTAATGTGGTATTAAACCACATGCATGGGATAGGCATAAGGCTATCCTTCATACAAGATAGGGCCAGGGACTATTCATAGGATTCAGATATATTGGGCAGACTAGATGGGCCAAATGGTTCTTATCTGCCGACACATTCTATGTTTCTATGTAACCCACCAATTTAATTGTTTCTCAACAAATTCAAGGCATGCCATGCTTTTCCCCTTGACTGAACTGTCAAGCCATCAAATAGCTGGTGTCATAACTGATAAAACTATGGTAATTGCAGATCAAACAGAAGCTAAAATGGCAGCTTTCTTGGTTCTACTTTAAATAGACACATGCTACCTTTGGGCACACTTTAAAATGATGTTTTTAGATACAGCCAGCAGGTGGAGCATTAGCTCTTTTTTTCATGTTTTCTAGGATTCATTTTGGTGATCTGTTAAAAAAAAAAAAGCCAGTTATTTACAGAGATCCATAGCTCATGCTAAAATGTATCCAACAAGTGAATCAGCACATGGCCGTGACTGATCTTCCTCTCTCCTTCCTCAGAGCTCCATCATTGGTTCACCCTATATTTTTTTATGGATTTGTAAAAACAAAACAAAATGTATATATATATATACATCTATATAAACTGCTTAGAAAAATCAAAGGAACAGTGGGGGAAAAATGTGCTGGATATCTATACTGACATGGACTGGGTAATGTGTTAGGAATGAAAGGATGCCACATTGTTTGACAGAAATGAAAATGTTTAACCTACAGATGGCTGAATTCAAAGACACCCCCAAAATCAAAGTGAACAAGCAGGCTAGACCATTTTGCTGAAATTTCATCTTTTCTGACTAGTTTTTCACTAGTTTTGCATTTGGTTAGGGTCAGTGTCACTACTGGTAGCATGAGGCGATACCTGGACCCTATCAATACATGCCATTGCTAGAAGGTTTGCTGTGTCTCCCAGCACAGTCTCAAGAGCATGAAGGAGATTCCAGGAGACAGGCAGTTACTCTATTCAGTAAGCTATTTATATATTTACCTGGACTTCACCCACTACCTCCTGCTTATCAGCCTCCTCTACAGACTTCACTTGACTGTTGGTGATCACCATTGCTGAAGTCTGCCAATAACAGAATACAGGAGGGAAAGAGTTACCAGCAAGTGACATCACATTAAACCATGGGTGTCCAACCTTTTGGCTTCTCTGGGCCACATTGAGTGTAGAGAAATTTTCTCGGGCCGCATATAAAATATATACTATAGTATATAAGTAATAAAATGCCGCTGCGCCCTTCCCGCGCCGCCGCGCATCCCCCCCCCGCACTACTTTTGCACAACTAGAGGATGATCAAATGAAATGGAATCAGTATACAGAGGTTTACTTATTCTGAGAGATATTAAAGGAACACTCTAACCACCATGACCACTTCAGTGATTTGAAGTGGTCATGGTGGTAGGAGTCAGAAATACTGCACATCCTCGCCTCCCCCCTCCCCTTCGAGGCAGCCTCTGCCTACCGTTAGAAGCCACTGTGGCTGTGCCCCCCACCCGACTTCCTTCCTCCCCAGCAAAAAAAAATAATTGTCAGGGTGCAGTGGGCCGCATTGACTGCGGTTCCGGGCCGCATGCGTCCCCCGGGCCGCAGGTTGGACATGCCTGCATTAAACAATAACTACCCAAGCACATGTATAACTATTAAACTGCCATAGGCAACTAAGGCTTTCAAGGCTTATTCTACCTTTTGATTTAAAATAATAATAAAAACAATAAACGCACACACATTGCAAAAAGAAAAAATATGCATTTAATAATTTTTTGCTTTGGAGTCTGTAAAGCAGGCATGTCCAACCTGCGGCCCGTAACCGCAGGCAATGCGGCCCACTTCCCCCTGACAATTTTTTATTTTTTTTTGCTGGGGAGGAAGGAAGTCGGGTCGGGGGCACGGCCACGGCGACTTCCAACTAACTGTAGGCAGAGGCTGCCTTGGAGGGGATCATACTTTAGTTGTGTTAAATTAGTGCTGGGGGGGGGGAGGGGCACGGCAGCGCGGGAAGGGGGCAGCGGTGTTTTATTACTTATATACCTTAACTATAGTATATATTCTATATGCGGCCCGAGAAAATTTCTCTATACGCAATGTGGCACAGAGAAGCCAAAAGGTTGGACACCCATGCTGTGATATGCGGATGGCTGGGGCAATATAGAGGTTCCTACAGACTATTCCTTTGGCCCCAAGTCTTTATAAAAAGGTACAAACCTTCAGTTATGGGATTGGAGGAAGTAATCAATGGACTACGAGTGCAGCAATGTCACCACACTTGTATTTCATTGAAATCTGTAGTATCTCTGCCATGGTGGCGTATGGAACTTGTAGTCTTACACAGATTCACAGAGTATTGTAGTCCTAACACAGATCTGAGTGAACGGATGATATGACTTAGGACAGAGGGGGGCAGATAGAGGGTAGGGGGCTGGATAATGGCACCATGATTCATGTTACACTACAGGTATCAGTGTAACATTGGCATGGTCAGAAAGGTGGATTAGCCTGTAAGAAAAGCTACAGGTGATATTATCTGAAGTTCTGGACCAGACACATATACAGAGCTCTACATTTTATAGGCCAGTGTGGAGCAGCAGATGGGTTTGGAGCAGCTCCTCCACACTGGGCTTAACCCTCCTCTTATGTTAGAATTACGTTACTATCCATGATGTTACGGGTCGGTTTTGACCCGTGTTTTAAATCAGCCATAAAATACCCTCTGAATAATTATTTATCATCAAATTTGTTTCTTACCTCTTGGTTACCTTGTTAGGCTTCTTTATCCTTGAAAAGATTGGTTTTAATATTTTTGGTGTGACCCCTAGACCTTTCTTTTGATAGCATACCTCTCATTGTCAAATTTAAAAAATGGTAAAATAAAGTCAGCAACTCTGAAATGAATTTGTCCTATGTTTCTTCACTTTATTTAGAGAAGCAGACAAGCAGTCAAAGAGATAGGCCCCTCCCTAACTACAGCTCACAGGGTTGAGAGGGGATTGGCTGTCACTGTTACTAAGCAGAGAGAGTGTTTATGATTTCAGTTTTGGAACTTATTAGTGTCCTAAAATCCTATATTATAACTGGGTCAGAATTGACCCTAACACCATGAACGTCTTAATTTTCACCACAGTATTTTATAATTTAGTGAAAAGGATTATTTTTCTATTACATTGTTTAAATAGAGGTTCCTGACAAAGTAAAAAAATCTTGATGCAATAAACAAATTTATGTGATACTTATAGACATTCAAAACCTGAAAACGGGTAGGTTCTGACCCTAACATAAGAGGAGGGCTAAGGGAGTTACTTAGGCCATCCAAACATGGATTAATATTCAGCTGCTTCAGCAGGGACCGGCTGATATTCAATCCGTGTATGAACACTGTGCTCTATCTACTAATCCACTTCTGTACATCCGCCCTGTCAGATTCCCCCCACTCGATCAGCTCTGCAGGCTATAGCCTACAACACTGATTAGGTCTATGGACTTATGGGCCATACACACTATAAGATTTTCTGAAGACTTTTTCCTTTAGATTTACCAAAACCATATAATATGAGGTCAAACCTAAACACTTTCAATTTGTATGCAATCTGGCAGGCCCTTGCACTACATAGAAAAGGTAAATCTAAAGGAAAAAGTCTACAGAAAATCTTATAGCGTGTATGGCCCATTACTCCCATGTCTGGTTGAAGGTAAATCTAACAACAAAAGTTGTATAGTGTGTATCCAGCCTAAAGCTGGATACACAATATCCAACTTTTGTGGTCAGATTTCCTTCAGATTTACCTTTTCTATGTAGTGCAAGGGCCTGCCAGATTGCATACAAATTGAAAGTGTTTAGGTTTGACCTCATATTATATGGTTTTGGTAAATCTAAAGGAAAAAGTCTTCAGAAAATCTTATAGTGTGTATGGCCCATTAGTCTTAGGACTTTGATGGTGGGGAAGTCTCCCTGTCATCAGAATACAAATAGCTCGGAAGGGATTGAATAGCTCAAGTGTGTGAATGGGCGATTCAAGTCAGTTTTTTTTCCCATTTTACTCATGGTTGAATAAAAACTGACTCATCTATGGGTTGCCTTACACAAACGTGATTAAGCCAGATAAAACATGAGGGGAATCTAGTTACCATTTTTATTATTTACCTAAAACCCTTAAAGCTGAACTAAAGCCTTACATTTAGTTTTGCACAGTTGTACAAAATCCTCTCCTATTTCTTTCTTTATATTTTAAAGTATATTGAAAGACGAAACTTTTTTTTTAGCTTTGGAAAGAGTGGAGAGGGATTAGAACATCTTTCAGGTTTTTATTGATGTCCCAGTTAGGCAGAGTCACCCTCTCTTTGTCCTGTTTACTGTTGTCACCAAACGTGAAAGTAAAAGAAAAACACAAATTTTGGGTTGTCCCCAGAACAGGAATAGAGGGGAAATATTCCAATGAAGAAAGCAGTTCTGGTGACAACAAGAGAGTTCTTTACGTTGGAGGGATATTCTCCCACTTCCTGTTTTGGCTACAGGACAGTAAATGATGGGAAATTTCCCCAATGGGACACAGACAGAAAAAAATAACCCTTCAGGGGTTATAAACCTCCCTTATGCTATCCAAAATAAGGGGGAAAAACATTTTCTTTAGTTCTACTTTAACCACTTAAGCCCCGGAAGGTTTACACCCCTTCATGACCAGGCTATTTTTTGCAATACGGAACTGCGGCGCTGTACCCAAATACAATTTATGTCCTTTTTCCCCCATAGAGCCTTCCTTTAGTGGTATTTAATCCCCTCTGTGATTTTAATTTTTTGTGTTATAAACAAAAAATTTTGTCTTACCGTAAAAACCTTTCTCTGATGTTCATTGACGGACACAGCTCCAGAATCTTCTTGACAGAAGAAATATAACCAAACTCACGAGAGGGGTGGGTGCTGTGTCTGTCAATGAACATCAGAGAAAAGGATTTTACGGTTAAACAGAAATCCAATTTTCTCTTTCGTTCATTGACGGACACAGCTCCAGAATTTTCTTGACCATTAGGATGTCCCAAAGCAGTGTCAAACATGAGGGGTGGGAAAAACACAGCAGAAAAAAATTCCCAAAGGCTAAGCCTAGCCAACCAGGTAATATAGAGCTCAACCAGAAACAACTGAAGCTCACTTAAAAAAACACACACACTCTCAAAGAGGACTTGTTCTCTCAAACAGCAGCCTGAAAAACCTTGCGGCCAAAAGCAGCATCCACAGATGCCAACACATCTACTTTATAAAATTTTGTGAAAGTGTACACAGACGACCAAGTGTCTGCTTTGAAAACCTGCATCACTGACGCCTGATGGCGGAAAGCTCAGAAGGCACTAAGCACCCTCATAAAATGCGCCTTAAAAGGGAAAGGAGGAACCTGGCCCTTGATTGAATAGGCCTGCACCACCACCTGTCTGATCCATCTGGAAATAGTCACGGCAGACACAGCCAACCCCTTGCGAGGTCCACCCGTGAGGACAAATAGTGAGTCTGATTTCCTAAAGGTTGCTGCCAGGTACACCCTGATCGCCCGAACCACATCCAGATAGTGCAAGGCAATCTCCTTAGGATGCTTTGGCATAGGACACAGGCTAGGCAACACAATGTCTTCATTCAGAGGGAAACCAGAGAAAACAGTAGGAAGGAACAATTGACAAGGGTGAAGCACTACTTTATCTCTGTCAACCACCAAGTAAGGTGAACGACAAGTCAAAGCTGCCAGCTCCGATATCCTGAGTGCAAAAGTAGCAGCCACCAAGAAGGCAACCTTCTGGGACAATGTAAGCAAAGGAATATCGCAAATATTTTTGAAAGGCGGTTTCTGAAGAACCGACAGTACCAAATTGAGGTCCCACGGAGGCAACAGAGACCGCACAGGTGGAGCCAAGTGGTGAACCCCCTGAACAAAGGTGCGAACCAAGGAATGCCTAGCCAAAGGACATTAAACGAAAATCGCCAAGGCCTGAAACCTGGCCCTTGATGGTACCCAAGGCCAGGCGCTGTTTCACACCTCTTTGGAGGAACACCAAAAATAAAGCCACCGAAAAGGAACGGGGAGAAACCAGGACATTATGCTGCCTGGGTCCAAGAATAAAATACTGCCCCCCACTCCCCAAAAAAAAAAAAAAAAATACACGCCCAACAAAAGGCCCCTACATTTATTATTTTATACAAATATAACCTTTAGAAAATATTATATATACTGTTATCTTCTTCCATAACTCACTACTGAACTGGTCCACCAAACACCCACTGTCTGTTCTCAGTCCTCCTGTCACTCCTGTGTCTGCCACCCCACAGAAGATCCAGCCTGCCCTGAATGAGATGGAGTGCGCTGATGTCTGAGGTCATTGCGCACACCACGATCATGTGAAGGGGAAGTTCCCAGGAGGAGATACTGTGCCTCCTCATACTCATCAGTTTAAACTACGGGCGACAGTATGAGATGGGGAAATGCCACCCGTAACATGCCGTGAACTGATAATACATAAAATTGCTGTAAATAAAAATCTTGGGAGTCAATTTGCTGCCCCTCTCCAAGTGCTGCCTGGGTCCAATGGACCCAGTGGGACCCATGGTAGGGCCGGCCTTGGGAGAAACCCCCAGAGACTCACACCACGCAATGTACGACTTCCAGACATGATGGTAAGTCTTACTAGAAGTAGATTTTCTAGCTTTTAACAGCGTGGGAATCACCGAATCCGACAACCCCCTATTCATAAATATGTAACAATAAGCGTATATTGATTGGTTTGCGCAAAAGTTATAGCGCCTACAAACTATGGGATATTTTTATGGAATTTTTTTTTTAACTAGTAATGGCGACGAACAGCGATTGTAGCGGGGCTGCGAAATTGTGGCAGACTAATTGGACACCTAACTGACACTTTTGACACTTTTTTAAGTACCCGTGACACTAATACAGTCATCAGTGCTAAAAAAGATGTAATAATGACATGTACTAATGATAAAAACAGGGGCATTCAAAGGGTTAAGTGTGCTCCTAGGGAGTGCTTTATGACTGTGTGGGGGGTGGCTTAGCTGGAGGAAGACATAGATCCGTGTTTCTGCTTAGAAACACAAGATCTCCATCTTCCTCTCTGACAAAACGGCGGTCTGCCTTGTTTACATAGGCAGACCACCATTCTGCCTCTCCTGAGAACGTTCGGTGGGTCCCGGTGGACATTGTGTCGCATGTTTGGCTCCCGATGTGTCCAATCACAGCGGATCACCTGCAGCGCGTGCCCAAGACCCTGTGCATGAAATCATGTACAGAAACATGATTTCCCACAGGAGGGCCGTCCTGCCGCAGTATATCTGCATGGGGCGGTCCATAAATGGTTAAATAGATTTCTCTGATTTCCCTGCACACTGAGAGCTTCTCACAGTGTGCACTGGAAGCTGCAGTAGATCAGATAGAGCCGGTCTCATTTCCTAGGTGTGGAATGTAAAGCATTGTCTAGTCCTTTCCTCCTTAGCCTGACTGTCCCTGGCTGTCCTTTTCATTCCTTGAATTTCAGTTCCTTAAATTATGGAGGCTCAGCATCACATGTGGGCATTACCTGGGGTGGTCGGCATGAAAATCCCAACTGCCTAGGAAGGCCCACTTCTCTAGACTAACAATCCCCCCCATTAAAATATTTTTATATTTCCATAACTCCTCCAAAGAGTCAACTCACTGCTTGCATCAGAGCTGAGAGGTCCTGAGAGAAGTACTGAGGGACGGTGCTGGGAAGTTTTCAGGAAGGTATGTACAATATCCTGCCAGATCCACTCAAACCAATCTCAGCCTCAAAGTAGTTTAAAGTCCGATGTCCCTGCCATAGCTATACGTGGGTATCCATACACTATGGCCAAGCTATATAGAAACCCATCAATCTACCAGAATGTTTCTGAGCCATTACCAACCCATGTCCCTTTACACATTGTCTGACTACTCACAGAGAAAGTAGATGCTGGACTCGGGTCTGAGAAGCTCCTTGATCAAATAGACTAAGTTTTCCTGTAAGGGAAAAAATAAAAACATTGGATTTAACCATTTGTCGACCAGCCGCCGCAGATATACGGTGGCAGGTTCCCGCGAACGTACGTCACTTCATGGGAACAATTGTGGGGGCGTGCGCACGCGCCCATTCACCAGCGGGGAAGCTGATCTGTGATCTGATCGCTCCCTGTGGAGACAGAATGGCGGTCTGCTGTTGTAAACACAGAAGACCGTTGTTCTGTCAGCAATCAACACAGGGCTCGGGACACAGGTCCCTGTGCTGATTCCATAAGCCCATCCCCCCACAGTTAGAAAACACCCCCTAGGCATACATTTAACCCTTTCATCACCCCTGGTGTTAACCCCTTCCCTGCCAGTGTCATTATTACAGTAACAGTGCATATTGTTAGCAATGATTAATGTAGTAATGTCACTGGACCCCCCAAAAGTGTCAAAAAAGATAGTTAGGTGTCCGATCTGTCCGCTGCAATGTCGAAGTCCCGCTAAAAATCACTGCTCGCCGCCATTACTAGTAAAAAATAAATAAATACATAAAAATGACATAAATCTTTCCCCTAGTTTGAAGACGTGATAACTTTTGCACAAACCAATCAAAATACGCTTATTGGGATTTTTTTTTACCAAAAAATATGTAGCAGAATACAAATTGGCATAAAATAATTAAAAAAATGTATTTTAATTATTTTTTATTGGAAATAATATAATATATAGAAAATATATATATTTATAGAAAATAATCTAATATATATATATATATATATATATTTTTTTTTTTAAATATATAGCAGAAAGTGAAAAATATTGTTTTTTTTTCAGATATGTTGCTCTTTTTTTGTTTATAGCGCAAAAAATAAAAATCGCAGAGGTGATCAAATACATAGTTATATAGTTACATAGTAGTTGAGGTTGAATAAAGACAATAGTCCATCCAGTTCAACCTGTGTAGGTGTGTGTGGACGTATTCATTTCCCGTACCCCTGAATGTTTTGATCTTGGAGATGTATGTCCAAGAGTCTTTTAAAAGTAGCCATACTTCCCGCAGCTACCACCATTTGTGGAAGAGACTTCCACAATCTTATTGACCTTACTGTAAAAAAAAAACCCTGCGTAGCCTGAGGTTACATCACTTCTCCTCTAATCGCATTGAATGTCCTCGTGTCCTCTTGCACTCCTTGCGACTGAATCGTTTTTTTTTCTATGCTGAGATCACCGTTGAGGTATTTGTAAATCGCTATCATGTCCCCTCTCAGGTGTCTCTTCTCTAGGGAGAATAAATCGAGCGCTTGGAAACGCTCCCCATAATTTAGGTCCTCCAATCCCCTAATTAGCTTAGCTGCCACCAAAAGAAAGCTCTACTTTTGGGAAAAAAGGACATCAATTTTTTTTGGGTACATTGTCGCATGACCGCGCAAATGTCCGCTAAAGTAGCGCAGTGCCGGATCGCAAAAAATGGCCTGGTCATTAAGGGGGCAAAACCTTCCGGTCCAGAAGTGGTTAAAAAGCCGGTTCCCCTAACAAGCGCCATGTACAGGTTTAGTTCAAAAGGTAGCTTTTGTGGCAAAAAAAATTGCAAATAAAAAAAATGATATAACATATACCATTGCTCCACGTCATATTGTAATTGAAGGTTATTAAAACGGACATTTCCTTGTCAATCTACAGAGCTGTCATTTTCTGTAAAATGCAATGCAATATGGTGACCTGGAGGGGTTCTGTACACAGATTGTATACATCCCCCCAGAAATGTCATTTCCTGCTTGTCTGATTGGCTCACTGAGAAGTCTGCACTAAGAAAATGTCCTTTTTCGTGAGATACTCCTAAGGCCCCTTTCACACAGGCGGTTCAGATCCGCCTGTCCGTTTTTTTTTTGGTGGATCTGAACGGTCCCCCCATGCATCCCTATGGGGTATCGGATGTCAGCGGAGACATGTCCGCTGACATCCGATCCGTCAAATCTGGATGGATGCAAACCCTATTTTCCATCGGTCCAGCGGATTGGATGGGATCGGAGGAGAACGGACCAACAGTCCCTTCCCATCCGATTCCCCCATAGAGATGTATGGGGAACTGACAGCTGTGTCTCCGCACACAGCACAGAGAACAGCTGTCATCCTCCTGCTCAGCGGGAGATCGGCGGATCGATCCCCTGCTGAGACAAATGGAGTCCGCCGACGGACAGGCTGTGTGAAAGAACCCTAAATGTTAATCTTGTCTAAAGGGACACAGACACTGCCACTTTCCTCATTAGAACCTGTCAAGTGCTGCAGCTGATGAGAATATAAAATCACTCCCGTTCACATTCACTCTGCACATGGAAACAGACAGAGAGCGATTTCCTCAGAATAACAAAAAGTAGGAATCTGCTATAAAGTTCATCAAAATCCATGCAAAGTACACAGATCACCCAAAGGGGAATGTTTTTTTCTCAATAAAAGTGGAGTTACTCTTTATAGCCTACATCCAAGATGGGCAGCCCCCCCGCCCTCTTTGTAGCACCCCATTTATTCCTTTGTTAAATAAAGAAATATTTATTGGATCAATTAACACAAAGCTACCAGAAAAGGGAATAAACGTTCAGCATGTAATGCAGTAATTCCTTGGCTGTCTTACTGCAATTTCAGAGTCCCTTACATTACATAGGTTTTCATGACGGGGACAGGAGGAAAAAGATTGAAGGGTTATGTTAGTGACAGAGTACAGCTACCTATGCTGAAAAAAAAAGTCAATTGGGTTATAAGTGTTGCTGGGCCGGTATTGAGTCAGTGCCCACCACTCCCCCACCCTATGGCAACCCAAGACATTGCAGTCCAATAAGAAAAAGGCATGGCCTGACCATCAATGTAGCGTAAACCAGGGGACTTCAAACTTTCTAAACAAAGGGGCCATTTATGGTCCTTCAGACTTTAGGGGTGCCGGACCGTGGACACTGAGAGTAGTAAATGCCTCAGGCTTAGTCGTTAGTTGGAGTTAACGAATTACATTGCACACCTGTGGTTATTAGGAAGAATATCATCCCATCCTTGGTTTAAGTGGAAGGAATAAGTATCTCAGCCGCAGTAGGATGAATAGTGTCCCGTTGGTATCTGTGGGAGGAATAGCACCTCCATCATTTGGCATCAGTGGGAAGAATAACGCCCCATTACTGGTATCAGTGAGAGGAATAGGGCTCCATCACTGGCATCAGTGGTAGGAATAGCACCCCATCATTGGTATGAGTGGGAGGAATGGTGCCCCATCATTGGTAATAATGGGAGGAATGGTGTCCCATCATTGGTAACAATGGGAGTAATGGAGCCCTGTCATTGGTATCAGTGGGAGAAATGGTGCCCCATAACTGGCATCAGTGGGAGGAATGGCACGCCATAATTGGTTTTAGTGGCAAGAATAGTTTCCCATCATTGGTATCAGTGAGAAGAATACCACCCCACTATTGGTGTTAGTGGGAGGAATAGCACCCCATCACTAGCATCAGTGGGAGGAATAGCACCCCATTATTGGTGTTAGTGGGAGCAAAAGATCCCCATCATTGGTATCAGAAGGAAGAATGGTACTCCATCATTGGTATCAGAAGGAAGAATGGTACTCCATCATTGGTATCGGTGGGAGGAATAGCGTCCCATCAGAGTTTGTGGAAGGAATAGTGCCCCATCACTGGCATCAGTGGGAGGAATGGCGCCCCATTATTGGTATCAGTGGGAGAAATGGTGCCCCATCATTGGTATCAGTGGGAGGAATGGTGCCCAATCATTGGTATCAGTGGGAGGAATGGTGCCCAATCATTGGTATCAGTGGGAGGAATAGTGCCCCATCACTGGTATCAGTGGGAAGAATGGCGCCCCATCATTGGTATCAGTGGGAGGAATGGTGCCCAATCATTGGAATCAGTGGGAGGAATGGTGCTCCATCATTGGTATCAGTGGGAGGAATGGTGCCCAATCATTGGTATCAGTGGGAGGAATAGTGCCCCATCACTGGTATCAGTGGGAGGAATGGTGCTCCATCATTGGTATCAGTGGGAGGAATGGTGCCCAATCATTGGAATCAGTAGAAATAATGGTGCCCCATCTCTGGTATCAGTACTAAGAATGGCGCCCCATCAGTGGTATCAGTGGGAGTATAAGTGCATCATCACTGATGTCAGTGGGAGGAATAGTGCCCTATTACTGGCATCAGTGGGAGGAACAGTGGCCTATTTTTGGTGTAAGAGCCGAATGAAGACAAGGGCTGCATTTCCTTGACCATTGGCATAGACAATGGTGGTCACAGTGTAGATAAGGGAGCTAAAGGCACCTATAGGGAAGGATTTGCAGGACATCTACCAAAATAATAATAACCAATTCACTCTCTGCTTTACTGTAGCTTGTTATGACTTCACACATGTGCTCCTACCTGGAAGTAATGGAAAGCATGTCTTGGCAGTCTGTGTTGACGACCAGAAACAAGAACTGCTGCAGGAAAGAAAGACAAATTCTTACAATGTAATTGCAAAATTAATTTGTTGTATTATTATAACTCATTAAAAAATTAAGCAATGGCTGCCGTTTGACATTAAACATGTTACACTATGTAACCAGGATGTGGATAGTTTACAGTCTGCAGAGCACAGTCACTTCCAAGTAGATATTAACAATGCAGACAGCTTCTGCTTGGAAGAAACTTTGTAAATTCTGCATCCTAGCTGTCAAAGTCCCAAAACATGATTGGCATTTACGTCCAAAGCAAGTCGCGAAAAGGGTGTCCATGTTCATTAATATCACAAGGATTTCCTGTGCCTTCTGTTCCTTTCAATGCCTATTTTCAGTGATGGGACGTGGGCCCTCTCCAAAGCATCTTTCACAGAGGTATCTTTGGGGCCATTTGGACCAGTGGTCTCCACACTGTGGCCTGTGGGTCGAATGCGTCCCTTTGCTTACATTTATCCAGCCCTTGGGGCACCATTCCTCCTAATGACACCAATGCTGGAGGTCTATTCCTCTCAATGACACTAACGATGGGGCACTATTCCTTCAATACAAATGACAGGGTACTTATTCCTGGTCCTATACAGTATCTCAAAAAAAGTGAGCACACCCCTCACATTTTTGTAAATATTTTATCATATGACAACACTGAAGAAATGACACTTTGCTACAATGTAAAGTAGTGAGTGTACAGCTTGTATAACAGTGTAAATTTGGACAAGACGTGTTGGCAAGGAGCTCCGTATCAAAGACACCTCGATCCGCTCCAATCTGACCCCTAAAACCAGCAAATAACCCCTAAAACCATCCTGGGTGTCTCCCCAACTTACCAACATCAAGATACTACCTGTATCTCCCCGCAGTGATCCCGATCCAGCTCCATCAGGATCGAGGCCTACTACGCCGGATCCCGCTCCGCCATCCGCAACCTTTCCCAGCGTCCATCGGCAATTCGGAGAGCTCATCGGGCAAAACAAAGCTTCCAACTGCTTCAGCACACCCCGTGCCGAAAATTGATGCCCACTTTGTAGCAACGATACCCCGGATTCGGGCGCGAGGAGTTCGAGGCCTACGTTCCGGGCCGCAGCCGCGGCCTTTCCTGTACCGCCATCCATAACTCTCCACGGCGACCATCCGCCACACCGCTCTGCTCCTCGGGCTTAACATAGCCTATTACGTGGAAACCGGGCTGTCAGGTCGTTATTGCGGAGGGCTCCGTCTGTCCAAGCAACAAATCGGCTGCCATCCGCCGCTCAGATCCCCCAATACTATACATATTGTGCTGCAGCCATCCCTCTGTGATCCCCTGTTCAGGCTGGACTGCTCATTTTTGCTCTAGGCGGCCGGGATCCGGAGCTCCGAGATCGGGGCCTACACCTCAGCTGAAGCCGCGGACTTTCCTAGTGGTCGCCGCGGTCCGCCGTCCGACACGGCGGCTGCTGCTCAGGCTCACATAACATCCCTGCCTTCCTCACACGGGCCTCCGCCACCCGACCGACCTCACAGGATCCGCCATCTGTCCTCCAGTACACTTTATTAGGCAGCTGAAGAGCGCCCGAAGTTGCGGCCTAGTTGCCCTGAAAGCAGCGGCCTCTCCTGCAGATGTAACCCACAGACCAGGCACAGGGTAAGCACTTCTTACACTGCTTATTTTGAAAACTCAGCTGCTTCCTACAGACTTTGTCCCTCCCAATCTCTCCTGCTTGTTGCAGCAGCTGCTCCTTCCTTTGATTGCCTACCTCGTCATTTGAGCAGTCCTTTCCGTGCACATGTTCATATGGGGATGGGACTTTTGTACGGTGATGACCGACCATAATTAAAGTGAGCTCTGGCGGCACCTTGATGAACTAACCCCCTGGCAATGCCTTCTAAAACACCCAACTTACGTTCAATGTCCGGCAAGAAATCCGGAAAAGGATCCTCATCCAAACTGCCCAGTTCCAGTACTATCAAACGCTTTTTATCAACAGGCGGCTCCAGCATTCACACGCGAGGTAGCAGGGCCGAGGCCTCGGTATCAGGTGCAGTGTCATCCATCCGCTCTGCCTCACCGCGGGAGCACTCTCCCTCTTCCTCATATTTTTCGGACCCGCTTGAAGAAATGCATTCTCCAGCAGCTTCTGACATGTCCTCTCTTTTACATGGTTTAAAACAAGAAATTGGTGGCATGTTTCGCAATCTAGAACGGTCACTTAAGAAGGAGATCACCGCTGTTCGCGCTGATATGTCCCACATACTTGGCAGGGTAGAGGATACAGAACGGAGGCAGGACTCACAAGAGGACTCCATTAGAGAGTTACAAGACAAGGTCACGCAACTGGCGGTGGCCCACCGTGCCGCATTATACAAAATGGAGGATCTGGAAAACCGCAATCGGCGGAATAATGTGCGTATTCGTGGACTCCCCGAAGCTACCAGAGATGATGATCTTGAAGCATCTGTAAGGGGCATATTTAATTCCATCCTGGGGAGGGCTCCCACTGATCCTCTACGTTTTGACCGCACACATAGAGCGCTTAGACCTCGTAACCTATCCTCTGACCTGCCTCGGGACGTTATCTGTCGTCTGCACTATTTCGAAGACAAAAATGCTATCATGACTAAACTGCGTGGCACTCAAGTTGTTGACTTTCATGGGGCGTCCCTTAACATCTTTCCTGACCTTTCCAAGGAGACCTTGGAACGACGCCGTGCACTTAAGCCGCTCCTGGAACAACTTAGGGCCAATGGCTTCACTTATCGTTGGGGTTTCCCTGCATGTCTAATTGCTACCAAGAATGGTCATTCTGCTACCCTCCGCTTCCCGGAAGATCTACCAGCCTTCCTCCAGGATGTGGGCCTCCCTTCCTTGGATCTCCCTGGGTGGCATGATTGCATCCCCATTTTCACTTTCAAACCGGGTGCCTCCTGGAGTAAAACGCCCTCCAAAAAAATGCGCACCTCTGCGCCATCTTCTGCTCGCAAATCAGGGATGACCCCTATCTGAGGTATCTCCCTTCTCCCTGCCTGCTGATGTGATACCCTTTCTCAGGCTTATTCATGCTCTTTCCTTTCAGGTGCATTAGTTTATTGTTCTTACCATGCCTGTTCACTGTTTTACATACTCATGTTGGGTTGTTTTTTTTTTTTTTTTTTTTTTTTTACTGTCTCCTCTGCCAGGGGGAGGTTATTTCATGGTTATTTGATATTCTGTTCTACGCATTGTCATTTACTTTTTTGTTTATTGGGGTGCCGCCGCCGGCTCCCTTCTGAGCGTCTCTACGGGATGAAGTTTCGTCCGGTCGATGCGCTCCCCTCTTTCCTTTTGGGGGTGGGGATTCCCGGGGCTGGGGCTCTGTCACGCGGGACATGTTCTCCTGCTCGGCGTCCTATCTCTGGTATCGCCCATCCCCCCAGGGACCACTGCAGTTTATTGCGTGCCGATACATGGTGTCCCACTGGATATTGTCTCTGTATTGATGTTATGTATTCTCCTTTTTTCTTGCTGTTCCTTCCTTCCTTCTTCTCTTCTGTCCCCTCCTCTCCCCTCCCCTCTTCCCCTTCCTTTAGGCCCGGGTTTTCAATGTATGTGGGAGGGGTGTTTGTGGATACCTAATGGCGACCATAAAAGTCTTGTCCTATAATGTTAGAGGATTAAACACGGCATATAAACGCCATCAAGTGTTCCGGGAGCTGCAACGTGAATCTTGTTCTATTGCGTTCCTTCAGGAAACTTATCTCACCCATTCTACTCATGTCAAATTATTCTCCCCACAGTACCCGACCTGGTACTATGCACTTTCACCCTCTAACAAGTCTAAAGGTGTCGCTATCGGGTTCCGTAAGAACACCCCTTTTCAACTTGATGCTATGCTTGCCGATCATAATGGTCGTTATCTTTTTTTAAGGGGTTCAATAGGAAACACCCGTTGTACTCTGGCTAACATCTATGCACCAAATCAGGCTCAGTCTACTTTCCTACACACAACACTTTCTGAGCTGGCGAAGTTTGCTGAAGGTCTCCTGGTTGTTGCTGGTGACATCAACATGGTCCTGGACCCTGTTCTTGACACCTCGAAGGGCCGCTCAAATGTCCCGTTTAAACAGATCGCACGGCTTAAAAAACTGTTACATTCCCTTCAACTAGTTGACGTCTGGCGAATCCTGCATCCTAAAGATGCTGATTTTTCCCACTTTTCCAAAACCCATGGTTGTTACTCTAGGATTGACAACATTTTTCTGAGCCACTTTCACTTACCCCTTTTGAGATCCGCCTCCATTGGCTGTGCCTCCATTTCAGATCATGCTCCTGTGATGACCACCCTGCTCCTTCCCTCTCTCCCACCCCGCTCCACTAATTGGAAGCTGAATGACTCGCTTCTCTCGAACCCCGCAGATGCAGCTCTCTTATCTTCTGCACTTAGCCAATATTTTCTTGAAAATACCACAGAGCACGCATCTCCCTCCTTAGTGTGGGAAGCCCACAAGGCTACTATAAGGGGCAAATTGATGGAGCTGGGGGCGAGGAGGAAGCGAGAACAGGGCCAATTGATCGCTGAGCAGCTTGCCCTGGTGGCGGATCTGGAAAAGTCACACAAACTATCATTACATGTCTCCCACCTTCAGGCCTTAACAGAGGCTAGGGAATCCCTACGATCCTTACTTGACAAAGCTACCAAGCGCAAATTTCACTTTTTAGCCCATAAACGTTATGAGTGGGGTGATAAACCCGGTAGAACGCTTGCCAGGTCTCTTAGAGCCCAAAAGTCAGCAGCTTTTATTCAGAAGGTGAAGCTTCCCTCTGGACTTATGGTCCATTCCTCCCCTGTTATTGCCAAAGCCTTTAGCGATTTTTATGGCAAGCTTTACCATGTAGAAGGTGATCTCTGTCATCTCCCTTTAACTGAAAAACGCAAACGTATTTGGGCTTACCTCAAAAAGGCTAATCTACCAACCCTCTCCAAACGCTCCCTGCGGAAATTGGAAAACGATTTTTCTGTTGAAGAGTTCCAATTGGCACTAAAATCCACCCAAGTCAGTAAGGCACCTGGCCCTGATGGCTTCACAGTTGCATATTTCAAAAAGTTTGCTGATGTCCTACTCCCTCACTTGACCTCTTATGCCAACTCCATTTCTAAATCCTCGGGTTTTCGTCCAGAATCATTAGCTGCTCACATTTCGGTTCTACCTAAACCGGGCAAAGATCCCACAGAATGTGGCAGTTACCGCCCTATATCCCTCCTAAATGTGGATCTTAAATTGTACTCTAAGGTGTTAGCTAACAGGCTACTGCCCTTGATCCCCTCCTGGGTCTCAGCTGATCAGACTGGTTTTATCCCCGGTAGAGAGGCGAGGGACAACTCTCTTCGTGCTCTCTCTCTAATCCACTTTGTCCGCACTAGATCCCAGCCTACCCTGTTCCTTTCTACTGATGCTGAAAAAGCGTTTGACAGGGTGGACTGGGACTATTTGTTGACTACTCTCCGTTTTTTTGGCCTTGGCCCCAAAGCTATTCAACGTATTGCAGCTTTATATTCCCAACCAACAGCACAGGTACGGGTTAACGGCCTCCTTAGTACCCCCTTCCCCCTTCATAATGGCACGCGACAGGGGTGTCCTTTATCGCCCCTTTTGTTTGCCATTTCCCTAGAGCCCTTTTTATCCACAATTAGGCATTCCAACGATATACATGGTGTCACTGTGAACCGTCAGACGCATAAATACGCAGCTTATGCGGATGACATCCTTTTTTTCATCCAACAACCTCGTATCTCTTTACCTGTACTCTTACGAGCTTTCGCAGACTTCCGCCACCTATCAAACTTCAAGATCAACATGTCTAAATCCGAAATATTAAACATTAATCTCCCCCATACTGAAGTCTCCGCTTTGTCCCCACATTTCCCATTTCAATGGTGTCCGGACAAATTGAAATACCTAGGTATTTATCTAACCCCCCGCTTGGATAATTTGTTCCGTCATAACTACATTCCCTTATTGAATATGATCAAATCAGATCTTCGGCAGTGGTCCTCTTTACACCATTCCTGGTTGGGCAAGACCAACATAGTTAAGATGAACATTTTACCTCGTATCCTATTTTTTTTTCAAATGTTACCACTGGGTGTTCCTATTGGGCTTTTTACTATTTTGCAGTCTTTGATTTCCAGGTATATTTGGCAGGGCAGGCACCCCAGGATTGCTAGGACGACGCTTTTCCGTCCAAAGCGTTGTGGGGGTCTTGCTCTCCCTAGTATCAGGGACTATTTCCGAGCGGTCTCACTAACCCGTGTGGCTGATTGGAAGTACTCTATTGGTTCTAAATTATGGGTACAGCTGGAATACGATCTATGTGACAGAGACTTGTCTGCAGTACCATGGATTCCAAGGTCCGCCAGGACCCTCTCCCCAAACACCTCTCCCCTGACCCTATCAACCTTGTCTGTCTGGGACTCCATGCATACAAAGTTTTCCTGGAACTACAACTCTCCTTTAATGCCTCTGTTGAATCACAACCACTTCATGCCTGGCAAACTGGATGCTGGATTTAAAAACTGGTCTCCTAAGACCCCCCTCTTGTTGTCCCACGTAACCCACTCCAATGCTGTGAAGCCACTTAGCCACATTTTGGGCTCTAGCCCCTCAACGGACATGGACCATTGGAGACACAGACAGTTATCCAGGTTCGTAGCTTCTCTCCCACGTCCGCTGCGTGACTCCAAAGATTTGAACCCTATTGAGGCAATATTGGCCCCTCGGGATCCCCCCCTTCACTCCACCTCGCAGTTTTACAAGGCACTTATCTCGTTGCAAGGCCAACCCTACCCGGATTTCTTACACAAGTGGGAACTGGATATTGGATCTCAAATTTCCGATAACCGGAAAGACAAAATTCTTGCATTGGCTCACGTTTCCTCTCTCTCCACCAAGGTGGCGGAATCCAACTACAAGTTATTGTCCCGTTGGTACTATACCCCACGGAAAATGCACATTATTTCTCCGGCCATCTCCCCGTTATGTTGGAGGGGATGTGGAGATACTGCGTCGCACGCACACATCTGGTGGCACTGTTCAATAATACAACCGTTCTGGACGGAAGTCCTTCGGCTTATACATGTGATCACGGAAGTTACGATCCCATCAGATCCTTGGGTTGTCCTGCTGCATGGAACTAACATGCCGCTCTCTAGGTACAAAAGATCAATGATCCCTCATATGCTTAATGCGGCCAAAGCCCTGATCCCCGCCCTCTGGGGCTCACCGACCATTCCCACGATACGTCACTGGCTACGGAAAATTGATACGACTTACCAATTAGAGGAACTTACTTTCATAGCCCGTGACAAACTAGACCGTTTTCACTCTGCCTGGCAACCTTGGTCTTCTTTTAAAAACACTTCTTCCTATGTGGCCCTACTCACTGAGGACACCCCCCTTGGTTTATCACCTTCTAATGTAATCATATCTGATTAAAGTTTTTAGTATTTGGTACATAATTTACCCATGGCCTACTTTCCCACCCTTCTCTCCCCCCTCTTATCCCCTTTTTCTTCCCCTGCTGCTCTCTCCTCTTCTTTCTCTTTCTTTTCTGCCTTTTTATATCCTTTCACTTTCCTATAGGTGCTCTCTGACATTGGTTTTATGATGCAAGATGTGGTTTTATGATGCAAGATGTGGTGCTATCAGTATGATTTCTCAGACTTTTCATGTCTGGGCGTGCTTGACGCGCACTGAGATGTTCATGCACTCATTGATATTGTTCCATGACTATTTACCATATTTAATGTCGGATTGTATGGTCTATGTTCTGTTCTTCTTTGTCTTCTTGAAAAATGTTTCAATAAACATAAATTAAACAAAAAAATAACAGTGTAAATTTGCTGTCCCCTCAAAACAACTCAACACACAGCCATTAATGTCTAAACCGCTGGTAACAAAATTGAAAATGTCCAAATTGGGCCCAATTAGCCATTTTTCCTCCCCGGTGTCATGTGACTCGTTAGTGTTACAAGGTCTCAGGTGTGAATGGGGAGCAGGTGTGTTAAATTTGGTGTTATCGCTCTCACTATCTCATACTGGTCACTGGAATTTCAACATGGCACCTCATGGCAAAAAACTCTCTGAGGATCTAAAAAAGAATTGTTGCTCTACATAAAGCTGGTCTAGGCTATAAGAAGATTGCTAAGACCCTGAAACTGAGCTGCAGCATGGTGGCCAGGACCATACAGCGGTTTACCAGGACAGGTTCCACTCAGAACAGGCCTCGTCATGGAGAAGAAGTGCACATGCTCAGCGTCATATCCAGAGTTTTTCTTTGCGAAACAGATGTATGAGTCCTGCCAGCATTGCTGCAGAGGTTGAAGGGGTGGGAGATCAGCCTGTCAGTTCTCAGACCATTCGCTTCACATTGCATCAAATTGGTCTGCATGGCTGTCATCCCAGAAGGAAGCTTCTTCTAAAGATGATACACAAGAAAGCCTGCAAACAGTTTGCTGAAGACAAGCAGACTAAGGACATGGATTACTGAAACCATGTCCTGTGGTTTGATGAGACCAAGATAAACTTATTTGGTTCAGATGGTGTGAAGGGTCTGTGGTGGCAACCAGGTGAGGAGTACAAAGACAAGTGTGTCTTGCCTACAGTCAAGCATGGTGATGGGAGTGTCATGGTCTGGGGCTGCATGAGTGCTGCCAGCACTGGGGAGCTACAGTTCATTGAGGGAACCATGAATACCAACATGTACTGTGACATACTGAAGCATAGCATGATCCCCTTCCTTCAGAGACATGGCCGCAGGGCAGTATTCCAACATGATAACGACTCAAAACACACCTCCAAATGACCACTGCCTTGCTAAAGAAGCTGAGGGTAAAGGTGATGGACTGGCCAAGCATGTCTCCAGCCCTAAACCCTATTGAGCATCTGTGGGGCATTCTCAAATGGAAGTTAGAGGAGCGTACGGTCTCTAACATCCACCAGCTCCTTGATGTTGTAATGGAGGAGTGGAAGAGGACTCCAGTTGCAAATTGTGAAGCTCTGGTGAACTCCATGCCCAAGAGGGTTAAGGCAGTGCTGGAAAAAATATTGACATTTTGGGCCCAATTCGGACATTTTCACTTAGGGGTGTACTCACCAGATAAAGCGACCGACAGGACAATGCAGCCAATTCAGAAACCCTGCGTGCCGAAGTAATGGCCACCAAGAAGGCCACCTTCTGTGAGAGAGTCAATAAGAGAATCTCGCGAATATGCTCAAAAGGTGATTTTTGAAGAACAGATAACACCAAATTAAGATCCCACGGAGACACTGGGGACCTCACAGGAGGGGCCACATGGTGAACTTGCACTAACGGGCATTGGAAAAACATTGTCAAAGCTGAAATCTGGCCCTTAATGGTGCCCAGAGCCAAACACTTATCTACACCCGCTCGAAGAAATTCCAGCAGACGTGATACCGAGAAGGCACGGGGGGAGACACCCCGAACCTCACAACAGGTAATATACACCATCCAAACCCGATGATAAATATTTCGGGAAGTACATTTTCTTGCTCTTAACAGAGTGGGAATCACCGAATCTGACAATCTTCTATCCTTCTGTACCTGGCTTTCAATATCTCTTCTCTGCGAGGAAGCCGCCAAGAGGCATAGTACTAACTCCACAAACCAAGATCGACGAGGCTAGTAGGGAGCCACCAGGATCACTGGGATTCCTTCTGCCTCAATCCTGTGCAGGAGTCTTGGCAGGAGCTGTAACGGGGGGAAGGCATAAATGAGATGATACTGATCCCAGGGGGCCACAAGAGTGTCTGCGGCGTCTGCCAATGGGTCTCGAGATCTCGCTACAAACCTCTAAACCTTCCTGTTGAGGCAAGAAGCCAGCAGGTCCACATCGGGAGTCCCCCACTGGAGGCACAACTGTTGAAACACCCCTGGATGTAGGGACCATTCGCCCAGACTCAGAGCCTGGCGGCTGAGGTAGTCTGCCTGCAGATTTTCCACCCCTGGAATGTGCACAGCAGAGAGGGCTGAAACATGCCATTCTGCCCATCTCAGAATGCAAGCCACCTCTTTGGCCGTAAGGGCACTCTTCGTGCCCCCCCTTGATGATTGACATATGCCACGGCCTTGGCGTTGTCCGATGGAATCCTTACTGGCACCCGGATTTCCAGGATGTTAAGTGGCAAAACGGACTCCTCCCGAGTTAAAACCCCCTGGGCCAAGTGCATGCCCAAGATATCTCCCCACCTGGACAAACTGGCATCCATGGAGATTGAGTCAGCCCCAGATAATCCCGCTTTTGACTTACCAACCCAGGGTCTCTTGGAAACCCCCGAGAACGTTCGGGAGGGTTTGGAACCTTTATCCTGTGTAGGACAAAAGGGTCGCTTGTGGGCAGAGAACACCGGACCACGTTTGCTCCGAGGCTCTCTGCCCTTTGTAATCTGTAGAAGCAGTGTGCTTTTACCACCAGTGAGACCTTTAATGATCTCTTCCACTGAAGCTCCGAACAGACGATCCCCCACAAAAGGAAGATCAGTCAGCACCTTTTTGGAAGCTTGGACCAAAATTTTAGCCAAATCAAGCGGCGGGCAGTCACCGTAGTCACAAATGCCCTGCAGACCAACAGGGCTGCATCCAGGGAGGCATCACAGATATATTGTAACCCCTGTATCAACTGGTCCGTCAATTCTGCCAGCTCAGGGGGATGTTGACCCCCTTCCAAATCCTGGCGCAGGATTCTAGCCCATTCCATTAAAGTCTGAGAGGCCAAGGTAATGGTGAACACCGGCCTCAATATTGAACCTGTCACAGTGAAAAGATGGCGGATCAGGGCCTCAGCCTTCCTGTCTACAGGGTTTTCAAAGGACAGAGCGCCCTCCACCGGTAACAAGGTGGCCATATTCAGCCTGGAAACCTGCGAATCTACCATCGGCGGAACCACCAGTTTCTTTAAGAGGAACTCCTCAAATGGGTACCTCCGAGCAAAACGCTTATGTATTCCAACCATGCATTTCGGGGAACTCCACTGACTAGTGACAATCTCGTCAAAATAGGGGGGAAACAGAAACACCTTAATTGCCTTGGACGGTCTGCGGGTACCGAACTGCAGCAGCGCAGCCGACGTAGCACCAGCTGTGTTATCCATCTTTAAAGTTACCCGCACTGATATTATCAGTGCCTCCACAAGGGCCTTTTCTTGCGTGGAAGACGTGGAAGAGGACTCATCCTCACTATCAGAGCCCTCCAAATGCGTGGACGCAGACCTCTTGGGGTTGCTGGCGTCCGCGGCGGCCAGGTCAGCCTCAGAATCTGAGGACAAAGAGGGTGCAGGTGAGGGCGAAGAGCACTTCTTTCCCTGTCTTTTCTAAAGGGCCAAATCCACTTTGGACTGCAGGACCGCCGTCATGGCTGCCAGGAGGGTCCTGCAGCCTCTGAGAGTGGTGACACTCAGAGCGAGGTGGTGACACTCGCTCTGAATGTTCCATTGAGCAACCTGGGACCACTAGATTTGAAAAAAAAAGCACAGAGGCCCGTCTTAGAAAAGGGGTACCAGAGGGAAGGTCACAGGAGGCACCGACCACCTCAGATTGGGCCCGCTTCAGCCCAAAGTTTCCCAGAGGAGAAAAAAAGGGAGAACAAACTACTCACCACACCTTTGGAGACCGTGCGGGTACCACTCCAGGCAGAACACCTCCCCATCTTGAAATGGGGGGGAGCTGTTGGTCAGGAGTACGCCGCGACTCAGGCCGCGACCTGGTCGTGTGCGTCCTTGCAAGGTGTTCCACTCGCCACCCAGCCCCTATCCAGTGGGGCTATGTCGCGGCCGACTGAGCGTGGTGCTACAGTCTACATGCGCTCGCTGGCCAGACTGGGGGGACCGTAAGGATCTAGAATATCCAGTACATCACCCAGTTTGGCAGTTGATTGTAGTTCTCACAGGAACAGCTTGATTGTAGAAGAAAAAAACCAAAGAAAGGAAAAAAGCTCCATTTAAATTTAGAAAAAAAGGCTAGGACCAAAGATCCCAGCAAGGAGCAAGGTCCTTACTCCTGATTAGGCAGAAAAAAACTGAGGTCCTAGAGCAGGAAGTTGGAGTATACCCCCTGGGACTGCCCATGTGCGTAGTCAAAGCCTTGTTAACTTTTGTTAACCCTGTTGCCGCCTAGTGTCCTACTTCTAGGAAGAGCAGCATAACCCAATGGTCAATTAGGATATGAAGCTGTGTCCGTCAATGAATGAAAGAGAAATATTGTTTTTTTTTTCAGAATTGTCGCTTTTTTGCTTATAGCGCAAAAAAAAAAAAATTGCACAGGTGATCAAATACCACCAAAAAAGCTCTATTTGTAGAGAAAAAAGGACATCAGTTTTATTAGGGTAAAGCGGTGCATAACCGCGCAATTGTCAGTCATTAAGAGGGTAAATCCTTCCGGTCCAGAAGTGGTTAAACAATGGATAAGCAGTCCTTTATGGCGTTTTTCCACTGCATGGTACCGAACGGTTGGGCTCGGCTCCACTCGGCCCTGCTTGGCTCGGTTTGGTTTTCCACTGCATGGTACCGCATGGTACGGTGTAGGAACGGTTCGGTACGGTACGGCGGCGCTTTTCCACTGCATGGAACTGAACGGTACGGCTCGCTTAAACAGTACCACCTCGGTTGTGGTTCCAAGAGTGCTGTACCGATACCATATCCCACAATCCTTTGCATGCAGCCTTGACTGTTTGTCACTACTAGCCACTGATTGGTCAGAGAATCGTTATCCCACCCACTTACTACTTTAGTGGAAAAGCAAACCGTACCAAACCGTACCGAACCGTTCAAACACCGTACCATGCGGTACCAGCAGTGGAAAACCAAACCGAGCCAAGCAGGGCCGAGTGGAGCCGAGCCGTTACTTGCAGTGGAAAAGTGCCATTATTTACCCAGTGCCATTCATAGACAGCACTGGATAAATAGCCATCCAGTGTCTGATGTGCCCCAATAATTGCTGCGTACTGAGCTGTCAGCAGTGCCATCTTAAGAGCCTTATAGGCCCCTGGGCAATGCAGTGCACTGGGGCCCCCTGCCTACACAATCACCCACGAGAATATACTACAAGAGAGTACAACTACCTGGAGTATATACCTTACTATATACATATTACAGGGAACACTATATACTACAAGAGAGTACAACTACCTGGAGTATATACCTTACTATATACATATTACAGGGACCAATATATACTACAAGAGAGTACAACTAACTACCTGGAGTATATACCTTACTATATACATATTACAGGGACCAATATATAGTAAGGTATATCCTCCAGGTAGTTGTCTCTTGTGTCAATGGAGAGAGAGAGTGAAAAAAAAAGAAAGAAAATCAAGCAGCCTGGCAGCTGGGCTGGCTGCCTTACCTTTCACAACGGCTGCACATGAAGGGAGAAGCTGGGTGGAGGCAGAGCCAGTCTTCTAGGCGCTTAGAGGAGGACGAGCCGACGAGGAGGATCCTCCTCCGCTGTGCATCATGGGTCTGCTCTGCTCTCAGAATGTGACGTCACTGATTGCTAGATGCCAATCGGCCTGCCCTTAGCAACCAGTGTGCAGTGCAGACTTGAGCCACCGGCGGACAACAACGGGGGGCGGCGGGGCCCGGCGGACAACGGGGGGGCCCTAGACCACCAGGTAAACTAAGTAATCTGGATTCTGGCCGGTGGACAGTAATTGCCACCATGTGACCCTTGGCAAGTGGGGCCCCCGGGCACCCGCCGGGCATGCCCATTGGAAAAGACGGCCCTGGCTGTCAGAGAGAAACAACTCAACCAACCAATCCAAGGGCCAACACAGGGACCCTTTATTAACCCTTTCATGCCCCCTCCTCTCCTACATTTACTTTCCATCTTCATGTGACCTGTATACTAACTCTTTCCCCTCCCCTATCCTGCACATCTGAACTATGACCCCTTCATCTCCACTTTGCCATTGTATGTGACCTGAGTTTAGGGAGGTGCATTCTATACTTCCCACTGCGGTTGGCGGTCAACTGAAACGCCACTGTGGAAGGGGGAAGGAAGTTGTGAGGAACGTGGTTCCTCTTTGATTAATTTCTGAAGTCACAGGAGACAGCTAACTGATTGGACACTAATTCCCCTTGTGACTCTGGCTGCCTTCATGGATCAGGCAAAGTTTATTAGGACTCTGGTTTTCAGATTTGGCACACTGTAAGCGAGTGGCTAGTGTAGGGACAGGTTCCCCGCCTGACAGAGACAGTACATAGAGGTAGGGAGAAGTTCCAGAGGACTGGGGGCAGTGTGATGACTATATCTACCTTGCTTCAGGAATCCTCCTCTTTAAGTGTGGATCGGCCAGGCTCCATTCCGCTCCTTGTTGCAGCCGTGGACGGCATCTTTCAAGTCTACAGAGCACTGTTACAGTTCGTGAGTGGAGAGAGTTTGCTGCACTGAAAGAAAAGGGGCTGAATAATTTTGCACGCCCAATTTTTTCGGTTTTTTATTTGTTAAAAAAGTTTGAAATATCCAATAAATTTCGTTCCACTTCATGATTGTGTCCCACTTGTTGTTGATTCTTCACAAAAAATTACAGTTTTATATCTTTATGTTTGAAGCCTGAAATGTGGCAAAAGGTTGAAAAGTTGAATACTTTCGCAATGCACTTATAGTATATTGACATTTGTGATGCTGTTTTGAATGTTACATTTTTAATGAAGCTGCACTCCAGTAGTAGGAAGGTAGCAGAGGCCATCTTGGTATACCCTACACTGGTAAGCGCTAAACCTTTAGGCTTTTGAAAATGTAACACAAAAACAGCATGACTGCTCTCAATATACTATACTGATCTATGTACGCTCACTTTATTCGTTAAATGACTGAAATTAAAGACGTAGCTGGGTGTGGTAAGATGTTCGCTGGTGCCTTATGGCTGCAGGTGTTTTGTCAGATTAGCAAACCTGCGCATGCCTAGTAAGGATTCAGCTGATGGAACGTCACTTCTGTTAGCTAATCTGACGGGTCACCTATTCTGACAGAACACCGGTTATGGGCTTTCCTTATCTCACTCTGACAGAGTGTGAGGAGAGGAGAGCCGGTCAGCGGCATCTCCTCACAGGGGAGAATTGTACAGATAATCAGTGCCCTGATTATCAGTGCAGCCCCAACAGTGCCCAGCACTGATTCCAGTCTGTGCCCATCAGTGATGCCAATCTGAGCCCAGGGCAGCCATCAGGGGGGGACAGCCCATACACATGTAGGGGGCCCAGGTGATTCCGAGGGGCCCGGCCGCCCAGGCCTCAACCAACGAGACCGAGTTATTGCTGCTGTAGTAACTAGCAATTGTTAAATCAGGGCGGCTGCAGAGTAAGCCGATGCAGCTGAAGGGATGTCTCTTTGCTGGATTGCACTGTCTCTTTGCTGAAAATATAAGGCTGTCTTTTTGCTGGATTGGGATGTCTCTTTGCTGATTATATGAGGCTGTCTCTTTACTGGATTGGGATGTGTTTTTGCTGCATATATTAGGCTGTCTCTTTACTGGATTGAGATGTCTCTTTGCTAAATACATGGGGATGTCCCTTTGCTGGATTGGATTCATTTTCACGTATTAAGTTGTAAGAGTGTTAAAATAGAAGTGGGTGCACTGAAGGACTCGTGGGATGGCCAGTGGGCGGATTTGGTGGGATCGCCAGAAGGCAGGCCCTGCGGAATGTTGGTGGTCAGGCCCGGAGGGGCCCAGGCCTAGAGCTGCGTAAGGGGCCCACAAATTTCTGATGGTTGCCCTATCTGAGCCCATCAGTGATGCAAGTCAGTGCTGCCTTTCAATGCCTGCTCATCCATGCTGCCCATCCGTGCCACCCATTATTGCCCATAAGTGCCACCTATCAGTGCCCATCAGTGCAGCCTCATCAGCGCATACAAGTGAAGGAAAAAAAGTACGTATTAACAAAATGTTCAGACATTTTCCCACCGGAGATTAAATACCACCAAAAGAAAGCTCTATTTGAGTGAAAAAATTATAAAAATGTAATTTGGATACAGCATTGCATGACCGTGCAATTGTCATTCAAAGTGTGACAGCGCTAAAAGCTGAAACTTGGCCTGGGCAGGAAAGGGTAAAAGTGCCCAGTATTAAAATATTGGTTAACTTCCAAAAAATGTTGCCAAAAAATGAGATCACCTTGAGGTGTCTGCTTTCACAAAAGAGCCATTTTGGGGTTTCCATACTATTCTGGCATCTATATTTTAACAGGATGGGGGGGGAAAAAATCCAAAACCTTCACTTTTTTTTTTTTTATTTCTACATAAAAAAAATAGTTATTAAAGAATACCAGAAGAAAGCTCTAATTGTCAGACATACTATCACAGCGCTGAAAACTGAAAAATGGCCCAGTAATAAAGGAGTACTACAGGCTTGGGGGTAAGGAATAAATTACAGTTCATTTAACATGGTTTCCTATGGGACACATTCCCATCTATGCTTTTTTTCAGCCGCTGTGTTTTTGGAAAGTGTCAGGAACTTTTTTAAATGCAAAACGGTGCTTTTTTGGTTCAATAAATGTCAATGGAGAAGCTGCAGAAAAGCATGTAGAGAGTTTCTTCACATGCAAATTTATTGCGATTTGCGTATTTTTTAATCTGCCCAACAAATTGGCCAAAAAAAATGTAAAACATTTAAAAATTTAAAAAATGTAAAACGCAAATTGCGGTAAAATCGCATGTGCAAAAATGCAAAAAACACCACACAAATCACTGCAGAAAAAGATCAAACGCAACCTGCATAGATGGTAAACAAGCCTAACAGTTGCTTCCCCTCGGTCACTAAGGGGTTAACTAGCTGTATTCGTGTCATAGTGGCAGCAGAGGCCATAAAAGTGGGTGGAGCCTATGTGACCAGTAAAGTGGGCGGAGCCTATGTGGCCAGTAAAGAGGGAGGGGCCTATGTGACCAGTAAAGGGGCGGAGCCTGGAAAGCCAGTAAAGTGGGCGGAGCCTTTGGTTCTATAAAAAGAGGCGGCAACAGGCCTCAGTGTGGGAGTTAGGAGTTGGATTTGAGAAGTAAACATCTTTGTTTCTTCTCTGTGATTTATTCGTGTTGTCCATAGTGTGATTTAGAGATTTACTAGATTTTTGCGATCTGGTAATTTTCTCTATAATTACAGGATATCGAATTTAGCTTGCCAGGAATATTAACATCTTTTTCCAGGCAAAATGGTGAGATTAGATCGCACCGCCTACCTGCGTGTAGGAGAAAGCGGCAAATATCAACGCCGCAATACCCAAAAACATCAAGAGGTATATTGCCAGGAATCTTTACATCTCCTTCCAGGCAAAATGGTGAAATTAAATCGCACCACCTACCAGCGTGTAGGAGAAAGCGGCCCATACCAACGCCGCAATAACAAAAAACATCAAGAATGCCAGGCTCAGCCTTCTAAGAAGTAAGTATCAGATATTTCGGATCAATAACCAGTAGGGGGATCAATACAAACTGACAGCATATAAAACAGCTAATCATTAGATTTTGTATCTCTCAGTAATGTGAAATACAGATCATACTATTGTCCATTTCACAGTCTGTTATATAACCGACCCGACGAGTCTGCTGTCTGTAGCTAAAAATAGACCAACTGTCAAATAGATCAACTGTCCAGCTAACGGACACAATCTGATGAATGAGTTGGCTTTAACCTCCCTGGCGGTATGATATATATATATATAATGTATACAGTTGGTTTGGGCTGCTCATTCACAAGAATTCCGTATATATATATATATATATATATATATATATATATATATATATATATATATATATATATATACATGTGTGTGTATATATATATATAAATATATATATAATATATATATATATATATATATATATATATATATATATATACGTATATATATATATATATATATATTTATATATATTTATATATATATATATTTATATATATATTTATATATATATATACACACATATATATATATATGTATATGTATATATATATATGTATATATGTATATATATATATATATTTATATATATATATATATATATATATATATATATATATATACACACACGTATATATATATATATATATATATATATATATATATATACATATATTTACATAAAAAGTACAGTAAAACTGCAGGAAAGGGCACTGGGGGGCAATGTAATGTGAATTTTTTTTATTTTGAATGGTATCAGTGTGTTTGGTGTGTTTTACATTTGAATTTGCCGCCGGTTCCACCCCCCGGCGGACGTCACATCGCCGGAGACGGAAGCCGGGGCTCGCAGACGAACGGGAGGAAGCTCCGCCGCCGCATACCGCCCGCATTCTTCGCTGGATCCCGGAGAAAAGGTAAGTAAAACCTCTTCCAGGATCCAGCGATCTTCCTAGCGGTACCCCGAGTGTGGCTCGGGGGTTACCGCTTTTGGCTCTAAAATCTAACCCCGAGTCACGCTCGGGAATACCGCTAGGAAGGTTAATAATTGTGCAGACTAATAATGACAGATGACCTGCATTAACCTGGGGCTTTTATACACTTTAGACACATTTTACATTCTAATCATAGGTGTGTGCTGCCTATTGTATTAGCGTGTGCACTCCATAGCGCAAACACACATGTGTGTGTGTGTATATATATATATGTATACATATGCACACACTCTTATAATAATGATTGGCGAGTATTTTCTGTTTCATTGTTCTTATTTTTTTGTGCATCCCAATTTGCCGCTTATGATTATAGTATGAATTTCGTTACTAAATAGGAAATTATGAGCACAGACGGCTCAGCAGGAAGAATAGATGAACTGGGCTTTTTTTTTCACAGTTGATCTATATTTACAAAGACCTTGACAATTGTCCATAATCACCTGTTTAGTGAATAAACCCCATTGGTGACAATCTAAAGTAGTGGTCTCTAAAGTGCGGCCTGGGGGCCAGATGTGGCCCTTTGCTTGCCTTTATCCGGCCCTCAGGGTACTTCTCCCAATGATAGAACACTATTCTGCCAACTGACAACAATGGGAAACCATTTCACCCACTGGCACCAACAATGGGGCGCTATTCCTCCCCCTAATACCAAACATGGCGATGTTTACTCTCACTGATGCCAGGAAATATTCCAATCCCACTGGACACAGTCTGGCCCCACTAATGTCTGAAGGATGATAAACTGGCCCTTTGTTTAGAAAGTTTGGACACCCCTGATCTACAGACTAGGCAGGTAACAAAGGTCAAATGTTGCAGTGATAATACCGGCACTGTATCTGCATGAATCTGAATACAGGTTGGAACAACTTGGAAGGGAAAACTGGGGGTAAAAGATCTGGGATTCATACCCCATCATCATTTTCTTACCACTCTTTGCAGACATCCCATGATACTGGCTTTCCAACCAATCAGGGAGCTTGGCGTATGGTCACATGAGCTCCCGCCAGATGTCCTGATTGGTTTTAACCACTTTACCACCGGAGGATTTTGCTGTCTTGCGACCAGGCCACTTTTTGTGATTCGGCACTGTGTGACTTTAACTGACAATTGCGCGGTCGTGCGACGCCGTACCCAAACGAAATTTACGTCCTTTTTTTTCCCACAAAGAGAGCTTTCTTTTGGTGGTATTTGATCACCTGTGCCATTTTTACTTTTTGCGCTATAAACAAAAAAAGAGCGTAAATTTTGAAAAAATAACAATATTTTTCACATTTTTTTATATGAAATTCCCCCCAAAAAATGTAAAAAATCAAATTTTTTTAAAATTTTTGGCCAATTTGTTTTCTGCTACCTATGTTTGGTAAAAAAAATCACAATAAGAGAATTTTGATTGGTTGGCGCAAAAGTTATTGCATTTATTAACTAAGGGAAAGATTTCTGTAATTTTTGGTGTTTTTTTTTAACAAGTAATGGCGGTGATCTGTGATTTTTTTTGCGGGACTGCGACATTGCGGAGGACAGATCGGACCCTTGACTGACATTTTTGACACTTTTGGGGTTACCAGTGATATTACTACAGTAATCAGTGCTATATATATGCACTGTTACTGTAAAAATGACACTGGCAGGGGAGGGGTTAATTTTATTGGAGAGGGAGGGGTTAATGTATGCCTGGTGCTTACTAACGTGTGTGGGGGGAGGTGACTTAGTGACACAGGGACAGATCGCAGGTTCAGCTATGCAGAATCCTGAAATCTGACCCTGTCTGTCACTTAGGAGATCCGCCCGCTTGTGTTTACACAAGCGGGCGGATCTCCACACTCGATTCCCCGACGATCGGGGAAGAACAGCGGCGATCGCCGCTGCTCCTCCCCTGGCCCGACTCCCGCTGTGACTGAATACAGCGGGAGCGCGCCTCCAGCAGCGCGCGCGCGCCAAAGAGAAGGGGGAGTGTCTGGCGACGTAGGTTTACGTCGCCAGATGTCATTGAGCCACTTTGCCGCAATAGAGCTCTAGTGAGCAGACAGCAAGTGGTTAAAGCCAGTACCACTCATTGATGGTCAAAAAGGAGATCTTTCCCTGCCAGCATATTATGTCCCTGCCTGCAGATTTAGAGTATGGTCCTGGCCACCGTGCTGCAGCTCAGTTTCGGGGTCTTGGCAATCTTCTTATAGCCTAGGCCATCTTTATGTAGATCCCCAGAGAGTTCTTTGCCATGAGGTGCCATGTTGAGAGTGATAACACCAAATTTAACACACCTTCTCCCCATTCACACCTGAGACCTTGTAACACTAACGAGTCACATGACACCGGGGAGGGAAAATGGCTAATTGGTCCCAATTCTGACATTTTCACTTAGGGGTGTACTCATTTTGTTGCCAGCGATTTAGACATTAATGGCTGTGTGTTGAGTTATTTTGAAGGGACAACAAATTTACACTGTTATACAAGCTGTACACTCACTACTTTACATTGTAGCAAAGTGTCATTTCTTCAGTGTTGTCACATGAAAAGATAGAATAAAATAATTACAAAAATGTGCGGGGTGTACTCACTTTTGTGAGATACTGAAGCACTGGGATTGTTATTTTTCTGCTCCTCAGGGTAGCGCTGTACCATTACAGTTAATTTAATATGGCTTCCTATGAGACACATTCCCATCTAAGCTTTTTTCAGCCGCTGCATTTTTAAAATACAAAACGGTGCTTTTTTGGATCAATAGATGCCAATGGAGAAGCTGGTGAAAAGCATGTAATGCGTCTTGCTGCGATTTGCATTTTTAATCTGCTCAACAACAAATTGGCCAAAAAAAGCTTAAAAAATGCTAATCGCAGTAAAATCGGGTGTGCAAAAACGTAAAACAAAAAGCACTGCAGAAACGGATCAAAAGCAAACTGCATAGGTGGGGACCGAGCCACACCAATGCGTTTTTTGGTGCTTTTTGCAAAACTCACTACAGTTCATTTAACATGGTTTCCTATGGGACACGTTCACATCTATGCTATTTTCAGCCGCTGTGTTTTTGGAAAGTGTCAGGGACTTTTTTAAATGCAAAACGGTGCTTTTTTGGTTCAATAAACGTCAATGGAGAAGCTGCAGAAAAGCATGTAGAGAGTTTCTTCACATGCAAATTTATTGCGATTTGCGTATTTTTTAATCTGCCCAACAAATTGGCCAAAAAAAATGTAAAAAATGTAAAAATGTAAAAAATGTAAAACGCAAATTGCAGTAAAATTGCATGTGCAAAAATGCAAAAAACACCACACAAATCACTGCAGAAAAAGATCAAACGCAACCTGCATAGATGGTAAACAAGAATAACAGTTGCTTTCCCTCGGTCACTAAGGGGTTAACTAGCTGTATTCGTGTCATAGTGGCAGCAGAGGCCATAAAAGTGGGTGGAGCCTATGTGACCAGTAAAGGGGGCGGAGTCTATGTGACCAGTAAAGAGGGAGGAGCCTATGTGACCAGTAAAGGGGCGGAGCCTGGAAAGCCAGTAAAGGGGGCGGAGCCTTTGGTTCTATAAAAAGAGGCGGCAACAGGCCTCAGTGTGGGAGTTAGGAGTTGGATTTGAGAAGTAAACATCTTTGTTTCTTCTCTGTGATTTATTCGTGTTGTCCATAGTGTGATTTAGAGATTTACTAGATTTTTGCGATCTGGTAATTTTCTCTATAATTACAGGATATCGAATTTAGCTTGCCAGGAATAGTAACATCTTTTTCCAGGCAAAATGGTGAAATTAAATCGCACCACCTACCTGCGTGTAGGAGAAAGCGGCCCGTATCAACGCCGCAATACCCAAAAACATCAAGAGGTATATTGCCAGGAATCTTTACATCTCCTTCCAGGCAAAATGGTGAAATTAAATCGCACCGCCTACCAGCGTGTAGGAGAAAGCGGCCCATATCAACGCCGCAATAACAAAAAACATCAAGAATGCCAGGCTCAGCTTTCTAAGAAGTAAGTATCAGATATTTTGGATCAACAACCAGTAGGGGGATAAATACAAACTGACAGCATATAAAACAGAATTTATCTATAAGTGATCAGCTAATCATTAGATTTTGTATCTCTCAGTAATGTGAAATACAGATCATACTATTGTCCATGTCACAGTCTGTTATGTAACCGACCCGACGAGTCTGCTGTCTGTAGCTAAAAATAGACCAACTGTCAAAAAGATCAACTGCCCAGCTAACGGACACAATCTGATGAATGAGTTGGCTTTAACCTCCCTGGTGGTATGATATATATGCGTGTGTGTATATATATATATATATATATATATATATATATATATATATATATATACATATATACACGTATATATGTGTGTATATATATATATATATATATATATATATATATATATATATATATATATATATATATATATATATATATATATATATATATATATATATATATATACATATGTATATATATATGTATATATATATATATATATATATATACACACGTATATATATATATATATATATATATATACACACACACACGTATATATATATATATATATATATATATATATATACATATATTTACATAAAAAGTACAGTAAAACTGCAGGAAAGGGCACTGGGGGGCAATGTAATGGGATTTTTTTTTATTTTGAATGGTATCAGTGTGTTTGGTGTGTTTTACATTTGAATTTGCTGCCGGTTCCACCCCCCCCGGCGGACGTCACGTCGCCGTAGACGGAAGCCGGGGCTCGCAGACGATCGGGAGGAAGCTCCGCCGCCGCATACCGCCCGCATTCTTCGCTGGATCCCTGAGAAAAGGTAAGTAAAACCTCTACCAGGATCCAGCGATCTTCCTAGCGGTACCCCGAGTGTGGCTCGGGGTTACCGCTTTTGGCTCTAAAATCTAACCCCGAGTCACACTCGGGAATACCGCTAGGAAGGTTAATAATTGTGCAGACTAATAATGACAGATGACCTGCATTAACCTGGGGCTTTTATATACTTTAAACACATTTTACATTCTAATCATAGGTGTGTGCTGCCTATTGTATTATCGTGTGCACTCCATAGCCCAAACACACATGCGTGTGTGTGTATATATATATATGTATAAATATGCACACACTCTTATAATAATGATTGGCGAGTATTTTCTGTTTCATTGTTCTTATTTTTTTGTGCATCCCAATTTGCCGCTTATGATTATAGTATGAATTTCGTTACTAAATAGGAAATTATGAGCACAGACGGCTCAGCAGGAAGAATAGATGAACTGGGGCTTTTTTTTTCACAGTTGATCTATATTTACAAAGACCTTGACAATTTTCCATAATCCCCTGTTTAGTGAATAAACCCCATTGGTGACAATCTAAAGCAGTGGTCTCTAAACTGCGACCTGGGGGCCAGATGTGGCCCTTTGCTTGCCTTTATCCGGCCCTCAGGGCACTTCTCCCAATGATAGAACACTATTCTGCCAACTGACAACAATGGGAAACCATTTCTCCCACTGGCACCAACAATGGGGCGCTATTCCTCCCCCTAATACCAATCATGGCGATGTTTACTCTCACTGATGCCAGGAAATATTCCAATCCCACTGGACACAGTCTGGCCCCACTAATGTCTGAAGGATGATAAACTGGCCCTTTCTTTAGAAAGTTTGGAGACCCCTGATCTACAGACTAGGCAGGTAACAAAGGTCAGATGTTGCAGTGATAATACCGGTGTTCCGTGAGAATTACCTACCCGTGAGAAAAACCTACCCTCGTCACTTCCGGTTCACCCTCAGTGTGTGTAACGCGGCGAGTACATTAAAACAGCTGGGCTACAATACGAGTAATCTCCGCTCCTGACCCTGTGACTTCCCTCATCTCGGCTAGTAAATATAAAAGCGGCGGCGGGTGTATGAAAACATAATTCACGGACCCACTAGCCGCTTTTATATTTACTAGCCAAGATAAGGGAAGTCACAGGGTCAGGAGCGGAGATTACTCGTATAGTAGCCCAGCTGTTTTAATGTACCCGCCGCGTGGGTAGGTTTTTCTCACGGACACCCTCATCAATTCATGCTAGTGCGCATGCGCACTACACAGCTCCTCATCTGTTCCTAGAGGTATCCGGGTCTGTGAGCATGCGCACTGCTGCGCTGCTCAGCTGTTCCTGGCTGGAAATGACGAGGGTAGGTTTTTCTCACGGGGTAGGTAATTCTCACGTTACACCGGCACTGTATCTGCATGAATTTGAATACAGGTTGGAACAGCTTGGAAGGGAAAACTGGGGGTAAAGGATCTGGGATTCATACCCCATCATCATTTTCTTACCACTCTTTGAAGACATCCCGTGATACTGGCTTTCCAACCAATCAGGGAGCTTGGCGTATGGTCACATGAGCTCCCGCCAGCTGTCCTGATTGGTTTTAACCACTTTACCACCGGAGGATTTTGCTGTCTTACGACCAGGCCACTTTTTGCGATTCGGCACTGTGTGACTTTAACTGACAATTGCGCGGTCGTGCGACGCCGTACCCAAACGAAATTTACGTCCTTTTTTTCCCACAAAAAGAGCTTTCTTTTGGTGGTATTTGATCACCTGTGCGATTTTTACTTTTTGTGCTATAAACCAAAAAAAGTGTAAATTTTGAAAACATAACAATATTTTTCACATTTTTTAATATGAAATTCCCCCCAAAAATTGTAAAAAATCAAACGTTTTTTACATTTTTGGCCAATTTGTTTTCTGCTACCTATGTTTGGTAAAAAAAAATCACAATAAGCGTATTTTGATTGGTTTTCTGCAAAAGTTATTGCGTTTACTAACTAAGGGAAAGATTTCTGTCATTTTTGGTGTTTTATTTTTTTAACGAGTAATGGCGGCGATCTGCGATTTGTTTTTGCGGGACTGCGACATTGCGTTGGACAGATCGGACCCTTGACTGACATTTTTGACACTTTTGGGGGGACCAGTGACATTACTGCAGTAATCTGTGCTATAAAAATGCACTGTTACTGTAAAAATGACACTGGCAGGGAAGGGGTTAATTTTATTGGAGAGGGAGGGGTTAATGTATGCCTGGTGCTTACTGACGTGTGTGGGGGGAGGTGACTGAGTGACACAGGGACAGATCGCAGGTTCAACTATGCTGATCCCTGCAATCTGACCCTGCCTGTCACTTAGGAGATCCGCCCGCTTTGTTTACACAAGCAGGCAGATCTCCACACTCGATTCCCCGGCGATCGGGGAAGAGCAGCGGTGATCACCGCCTCTCCTCCCCTGGCCCGACTCCCGCTGTGACTAAATACAGCGGGAGCGAGCCTCCGGCGGCGTGCGCGCGCCGCCGAGAAAGGGGAATGTCTGGCGACATAGGTCTACGTCGCCAGACGTTATCGGGCCACTTTGCCGCAGTAGAGCTCTAGTGAGCAGACAGCAAGTGGTTAAAGCCAGTACCACTCATTGACGGTCAAAAAGGAGATCTTTCCCTGCCAGCATATTATGTCCTTGCCTGCAGATTTAGAGTATGGTCCTGGCCACCGTGCTGCAGCTCAGTTTTGGGGTCTTGGCAATCTTCTTATAGCCTAGGCCATCTTTATGTAGATCCCCAGAGAATTCTTTGCCATGAGGTGCCATGTTGAGAGTGATAACCCCAAATTTAACACACCTTCTCCCCATTCACACCTGAGACCTTGTAACACTAACGAGTCACATGACACCGGGGAGGGAAAATGGCTAATTGGGCCCAATTCTGACATTTTCACTTAGGGGTGTACTCACTTTTGTTGCCAGCGGTTTAGACATTAATGGCTGTGTGTTTAGTTATTTTGAGGGGACAGCAAATTTACACTGTTATACAAGATGTACACTCACTACTTTACATTGTAGCAAAGTGTCATTTCTTCAGTGTTGTCACATGAAAAAATATAATAAAATATTTACAAAAATGTGAGGGGTGTACTCACTTTTGTGAGATACTGAAGCACTGGGAGTTATTTTTCTGCTCCTCAGGGTAGCGCTGTACCATTACAGTTCATTTAACATGGTTTCCTATGGGACACGTTCACATCTATGCTATTTTCAGCCGCTGTGTTTTTGGAAAGGGTCAGGGACTTTTTTAAATGCAAAACGGTGCTTTTTTGGTTCAATAGACTTCAATAAAGAGGCTGCAGAAAAGCATTTAGAGCATTTTTTTCACATGCGATTTTACCGCGATTTGCATTTTTTAATCTGCCCAACAAAAAATGCAAAACGCAAATCACGGTAAAAATTGCATGTGCAAAAACGCAAAACACACCACAAAAAGCACTTCAAAAATAGATCAAAAGCAAACAGCACAGAAGTAAACAAGTCTAACAGTTGCTTGCCTTCGAACACTAAGGGGTTAACTAGCTGTGTAGTGTCATAGTGGGAGCTTGCAGCAGAGGCTATAAAAGTGGGCGGAGTCTATGTAACCAGTAAAGGGGGCGGGCCTAGGGGGCCAGTAAAAGGGTGGAGCCTGTGTGACCAGTAAAGGGGTGGAGCCTAGAAAGCCAGTAAAGTGGGCGGAGCCTTTGGTTCTATAAAAAGAGGCAGAGCCAGGGCCCAGTGTGGGAGTTAGGAGTTGGATTTGAGAAGTAAACATCTTTGTTTCTTCTCTGTGATTTATTCGTGTTGTCCATAGTGTGATTTAGAGATTTACTAGATTTTTGCGATCTGGTAATTTTCTCTATAATTACAGGATATCGAATTTAGCTTGCCAGGAATATTAACATCTTTTTCCAGGCAAAATGGTGAGATTAGATCGCACCGCCTACCTGCGTGTAGGAGAAAGCGGCAAATATCAACGCCGCAATACCCAAAAACATCAAGAGGTATATTGCCAGGAATCTTTACATCTCCTTCCAGGCAAAATGGTGAAATTAAATCGCACCGCCTACCAGCGTGTAGGAGAAAGTGGCCCATACCAACGCCGCAATAACAAAAAACCTCAAGAATGCCAGGCTCAGCCTTCTAAGGAGTAAGTATCAGATATTTCGGATCAATAACCAGTAGGGGGATCAATACAAACTGACAGCATATAAAACAGAATTTATTTATAAGTGATCAGCTAATCATTAGATTTTGTATCTCTCAGTAATGTGAAATACAGATCATACTATTGTCCATTTCACAGTCTGACCGACAAGTCTGCTGTCTGTAGCTAAAAATAGACCAACTGTCAAATAGACCAACTGTCCAGCTAACGGACACAATCTGATGAATGAGTTGGCTTTAACCTCCCTGGCGGTATGATATATATATATATATATATATATATATAATGTATACAGTTGGTTTGGGCTGCTCATTCACAAGAATTCCGTATATATATATATATATATATATATATATATATATATATATATATAAATATATATATATATATATATATATATATATATATATATATATGTATATGTATGTATATGTATATATATATATATATATATATATATATATATATATATATATATATATATATATATATATATATATATATATATATATATATGTATATATATATATATATATATATATATATATATATATATATATATGTATATATGTATATATATATATATATATATATATATATATATATATGTATACATATATATATATATATATATATATATATATATATATATATATGTATACATATATATATATATATATATATATATATATATATACATACATATATTTACATAAAAAGTACAGTAAAACTGCAGGAAAGGGCACTGGGGGGCAATGTAATGTGAATTTTTTTTATTTTGAACGGTATCAGTGTGTTTGGTGTGTTTTACATTTGAATTTGCCGCCGGTTCCACCCCCCGGCGGACGTCACGTCGCCGGAGACGGAAGCCGGGGCTCGCAGACGATCGGGAGGAAGCTCCACCGCCGCATACCGCCCGCATTCTTCGCTGGATCCCGGAGAAAAGGTAAGTAAAACCTCTACCAGGATCCAGCGATCTTCCTAGCGGTACCCCGAGTGTGGCTCGGGGTTACCGCTGTTGGCTCTAAAATCTAACCCCGAGTCACACTCGGGAATACCGCTAGGAAGGTTAATAATTGTGCAGACTAATAATGACAGATGACCTGCATTAACCTGGGGCTTTTATACACTTTAGACACATTTTACATTCTAATCATAGGTGTGTGCTGCCTATTGTATTATCGTGTGCACTCCAAAGCGCAAACACACATGCGTGTGTGTGTATATATATATATGTATACATATGCACACACTCTTATAATAATGATTGGCGAGTATTTTCTGTTTCATTGTTCTTATTTTTTTGTGCATCCCAATTTGCCGCTTATGATTATAGTATGAATTTCGTTACTAAATAGGAAATTATGAGCACAGACGGCTCAGCAGGAAGAATAGATGAACTGGGCTTTTTTTTTCACAGTTGATCTATATTTACAAAGACCTTGAGAATTGTCCATAATCACCTGTTTAGTGAATAAACCCCATTTGTGACAATCTATAGCAGTGGTCTCTAAACTGCGACCTGGGGGCCAGATGTGGCCCTTTGCTTGCCTTTATCCGGCCCTCAGGGCACTTCTCCCACTGATAGAACACTATTCTGCCAACTGACAACAATGGGAAACCATTTCTCCCACTGGCACCAACAATGGGGCGCTATTCCTCCCCCTAATGCCAAACATGGCGATGTTTACTCTCACTGATGTCAGGAAATATTCCAATCCCTCTGGACACAGTCTGGCCCCTCTAATGTCTGAAGGATGATAAACTGGCCCTTTGTTTAGAAAGTTTGGACACCCCTGATCTACAGACTAGGCAGGTAACAAAGGTCAGATGTTGCAGTGATAATACCTGCACTGTATCTGCATGAATTTGAATACAGGTTGGAAGGGAAAACTGGGAGTAAAGGATCTGGGATTCATACCCCATCATCATTTTCTTACCACTCTTTGCAGAAGTCCCGTGATACTGGCTTTCCAACCAATCAGAGAGCTTGGCGTATAGTCACATGAGCTCCCGCCAGCTGTCCTGATTAGTTTTAACCACTTAAGCCCCGGAAGATTTTACCCCCTTCCTGACCAGGGGGTATTTTGCGATTCTGCACTGTGTGACTTTAACGGACAATTGCGCGGTCGTGCGACGCTGTACCTAAACGAATTTGGTGTCCTTTTTTTCCCACAAACAGAGCTTTCTTTTGGTGGTATTTGATCACCTGTGCGATTTTTTGATCATGCGCTATAAATAAAAAAAGAGCATCAATTTTGCAAAAATAGCAATATTTTTCACATTTTTTTATATGAAATTCCCCCCAAAAAAATGTAAAAATCAAAATTTTTTAACATTTTCGGCCAACTTGTTTTATGCTACATATGTTTGGTAAAAAAAATCGCAAAAAGCGTATTTTAATTGGTTTGCGCAAAAGTTATCGCGTTTACTAACAAAGGGAAAGATTTTTGTCATTTTTGGTGTTTTTTTTTAACGCGTAATGGCGGCGATCTGCGATTTGTTTTGCGGGACTGCGACATTGCAGCGGACAGATCGGACCCTTGACTGACATTTTTGACACTTTTGGGGTTACCAGTGACATTTCTACAGTAATCAGTGCTATACATATGCACTGTTACTGTAAAAATACACTGGCAGGGAAGGGGTTAACTTTTTTTGAAAGGGAGGGGCTATGTGTGTCATTAGGGGTGTGCTTTCTACTGTGATTGGCTGTGGCTTCAGATGTATTAACAGTGATCAACGGTTCTACATAGTAGAACCGTATGATCATCCTTCATACACAGGGGAGAATGACAGGCAGCTTGTTTACACAAGCCGCCTGACTTTCTCCCTCTCCCCCGACGATCGCAGCGTGACCGCGCGGGAGCGCGCCTCCGGCGGCGCGCGCTCGCTCCCTAGACCCTCACAGGCTAGCGACGTAGACCTACGTCGCTTTGCCTGTGAAGGGCTGACTGTCGACGTAGATCCGCGTTAGGCAGTCGGCAAGTGGTTAAAGCCAGTACCACTCATTCACGGTCAAAAAGGAGATCTTTCCCTGCCAGCATATTATGTTCCTACCTGCAGATTTAGAGTAATTGCGAAGTGCTGCCTTCCACACTTGACTTCTAAGTGGAGTTGTTCAGATCGTTCCCATCTCCCCGCTGCCCCACAAAGCAATAATGCTAATGCAGACAGGGTATGCCCAGGCACATCTGGCACACCCCGTGCCCACTTCTACGATTTTCATACAGGTCTATGGGGATGCAGGACCATCTTGAAGCAGGTCATCTGCAGATCTAATGCACCCGTTAATGAATTCTGAATGATCACAGAAGCATCTCAAACTGATATCAATCCAATATGACTAAAACAAGCCCAAAGCCCTTCAACACAGGTCCTAACTTTGTCTCAGCCCGGTTCTCAGGGGTTAGAATCATCATTGTTACTAAAAGAGCAAATAACTTTGACTTTTCCTTATAAACATGGCACCAATCTCCTGACCAGGGCAGGATTATAAAATTAGTGATCTTCCTACTGAATGTGATCCATATTTTGATTTGTATCTCTTGAAACTGAATAAACATTATTGCATTTAAACAGTCCATCCATACTAACAAATATTTTCTTTCTTTTCAGTATCAGAAATGAGCCTGCCAAGGCCGATAAGCCGGCCAAGGCCGATAAGCCGGCCATTACACCAAAGCCACCGACCAGCCAGCCACAACAACAGCTGTTGTTGCTGAGTGAAGAGCTGGTCTCCCGTTTTTCCGAAGCTACGGGAATGTACCCAAGATGGGCCGAACAGTAAGTTTTTTGTTAACATTTTTTGGGGTTCTTTCATATTTACAATGGAAATCATAGTCATAAAAACGAAAAAGTCCTCAGACCCAGATAACTTTGTGACTGGTTCACTAAATAACATGAGGCTCGGTTTATAAAGCTTTAACACCAGGATAAGTATAAGTCCTTTCAAAATTGAAGTTATTTTAAGGGTCTTTTTTCAGCCAATGTGATTTGAGCATTACAGTCATATGGCTGAAAAAAGACCCTCGTTTAGACATTAAAGCTTTGTAAATTGTCAATAATAATGAAAAAAATAAAGTCAAGCCATTGCCAGAAGCGACATGTTGAAAAGATTTGCAACCTTCATAAAGAAAGTGAAAAATCTACGCAGTTCCTTATCACTGAATGAAGGCTTCCTGTCAGCTCTATCCCACAATGTATAGCCATAAGGCAATTATAGAAAATAAGGACGATTGGATCTTAGATAGAACAAATATATTTATATTAATGATGCTTCTGAAGCCGGCCTGCACTGTGCAGGAAACATCATATGAAGACAAAATTTTCATTAACGCTCACCTTACAAATAGACAACATCTCCAAAGTTCAGAGGGGTCCTATAGTCTACTCTTGGCCTGCAGTGTCCTCATTTGTTCTCTGGATTCCCCCGTCATCCACATCAATATGGCCACCATTTTGGAGTTTGGCCTCAGTTCTACAACATATTCTGTCCCGTGTCTTTTAGCCTTACTAGAGCAGAATTGAGAAGATGAAGCCTGGTTGAAGAATTTGGTCTGATCACTTTACGGAAATTCCATCACTAGAATCTCTGTTGTAGGATGGACTTCTCTTTAGAGCTGAATCCACCCAGAACTGCATTTCTCTTTTGGTCCCTTGTGGTTTAGATGGAACCTTTTATGAAATGTAAATTCTTTGTGGATTTAACAGGGCTTCTGGCAATGAAATCAAACGAGAGGGATTACACATTCTACTAAATATATTTGGAATGTGTTGAGTTTTTTAAGATAATATAAATGACTTTTTTCTTTACTTATCCTATTGTTATATTCTCTGTGCCTTTTCTTACCAATATTTTTTTTCTCCAGGTATCTCAGACAAAACAATGGTGACTACAATCAAGCCATGGTCATCTTCTACAAGATGAAGGCTAAGGATGAAATCCCCAGCCATTTCTTCAATGGTGAAAAATTGGAGTCTAACCATGATGAACTCCGGACGAAGTTCATCGAAGTCACCGGAATGTTTGAAGAATACGCCGAAAAGTAAGTTTTTGTTAACTCTATTGGGACTCCCTGTGTCTAGGGAATGGTTTTCACACACATTTTTTTTTTCGTTCTTTAAGCACTTAAGCCCCTCAAAGACCAGGGCCCTATTTTGCAATTCGGCACTGCATGACTTTAACGGACAATTGCGCGGTCGTGTGACGCTGTACCCAAACAAAATTGATGTTCTTTTCCCCAGAAACAGAGCTTTCTTTTGGTGGCATTTGATCACCTGTACGATTTTTATTTTTTGCGCTATGAACAAAAAAATGCGACAATTTTGAAAAAATAACAATATTTTTCACATTTTTTTATATGAAATTCTCAAAAAAAAATGTAAAAATCAAAATCTTTTAACATCTTAGGCCAATTTGTTTTCTGCTACATATTTTTGGTTAAAAATATCGCAATAAGCATATTTTCGTTTGCACAAAAGTTATTGCTTTTACTAACTACGGGAAAGATTTATGTCACTTTTATTGTTTTGTTTTTTTTTTTAACTAGTAATGACGGCGATCTGCAATTTTTTTTGCGGGACTGCAACATTGCGGCGGACAGATCGGACCCCTAATTGACATTTTTGACACTTTTGGGGGTACCAGTGACATTACTACAGTAATCAATGCTAAAAATATGCACTGTTACTGTTAAAATGAGACTGGCAGGGAAGGGGTTAACATTACTGGTGATCAGTGGGTTAAGTGTGTCCCCAGGCCGTGATTCTAACTGTCAGGGGGTGTGGCTTGTGAAGTAATCACAGAGACATGTGATCCAATATAGCAGGATCACATAGCCTCTGTGATCACTTCAGGGAGAATGACAGACGGCTGTGTTTACATCAACCGTCTGTCTTTCTCCCTCAGCTGCGGGAGATCGCGAGTGGTCGGCGGTCATCGGAGCCGCCGGGTACACGCGATGGCTCCCCAGCTGATGAGCAGGGGCAGGAGCGCGTCTGGGGCGCACGTTTGCCCCCTTGCTCCACCCAGGCGAGCGCCGTACATGTACGAAGCTTTGCCTGGAAGCACCAGCCTGCCGCCGTACTACTGCGGCGGCTGGTGCGGAAGTGGTTAATATGTACGTCTGACAAGTTCTAATATGAGACTGTCAGTCCCATTTAGCTTTAACAATATGAACATGTGGAAACCCAGCAACTGGTTTACCCGTTTTACTTGATTAAATGGGTCCATATGATATTTATTTTTTACTTTTATCAAAATCAAATATTCTCTATTATGTCTTCTACAACCCGTCCTAACCTCCATATTTCTTTACAGGTGTCTTCGGGAGAACAACTGGGACTTGATAAAGTCGTTGAATAATTTCAACTTCCTGAATTCAGAAGGCCAAATTCCACCACAATGCTTTTACAGGCATGAGGGAAAGACCATCTTCCCAACAAACAAAAACTTGATGGTTTTTGAATTTGCCAGCATTACCAACATGCGCCCTGAGTGGGCGGAAAAGTAAGTCTCGGTTTCTATTTCTATTTTATTGTTTTTTATGGGATTAAAGCTGGGCATATACTAGAAGATTTTCATCAGGAGCCAGCTGAAATTTGCTCCATGTGTGGCCCCCCTCCACCCTCCTGCCTGATATTCTTTGATTAAAAATGTTTGGACCAATAACGACTGAATGCAGCTGCTGTTTGGGTATTCTGAAGGCCATCACCAGAATCGTCAGAATGCACTAAGAGCAGCAGGATGGATGGAGGAAACTATTCAATTTTAATAATAATATGCCTCAGAATTACTCTAGTGATCTCCAAGTTTGCATTTTATGTTGAGGGACTTTTGTTCACTTCAAGTGGGTTTTGTATTCACAAATAAGTACAGGAATGCAAAAGTTGTATGAAACAGGTCAAATGCAGGTCAGAAGGAGTCCTACTGCAGGTCATATACACCCGTCTATGAATTCTGAATCATTTCAGAAATCTCTTCAATATCAAACTGATGTCATAGGGCACAAGCACAAAATCTGCCTCCACAAGCACTTTGACAACAGATTTCCTTTTCTATCGGTCCAAGTATTTCTTGGTGGTACAAAAACTTTATTGTACTTGTCCATGGTAAAATTGTCAGCTGCACAGAGCAGAGTGTAGTCCATTACTGCTCTTCTGTATGAAGTCTAGGCTGTTTACAATATCATTGCCCCTTACCAATGATGATAATCCATTTGCTGGATCTCTGACAAAATGGAGATTAGGGATGATCGAACGGTTCGGGTCGACCATCGGTTGATCTTGGTGGTGACCATTAGGTGTTAGAAATTCGGCCAGATTCCGATTTTTTTTTTTGCGGTAAAAGTTCGGAATTCGGTCACCAGAACCACCCAAAATGCAATGGGACAGGAACTGGGCTTTAAAAGCCTGTGATTGGCCCAGAAACGTCAGTAAAAGCCAATGAGGGGGTAGGAGTCTGCTAGGAACGTGATTGAAATGACTACGGGGTCCAGAGGCCAATCAGGAGTGAATACGCCCCCCAGTACATAACATAGCCCCGCCTAACCTCTAGCACTGTAATACAAAGGCTTTTGAAGAGAGTGGAAGCATTTGTGTTTCTTCTGCTGCTTGTAAAGCTCCAGTGCCAGTTAGAAATTATCTTCTGCTGTATGGAGCTGTTCTTTTAGTGTGAGGAAAGGGATATGCAGTGTAGTTAGGGTACTATATACCACTATAGTTAGATTCAATAATCTAGTTTTTGTAGGGATATGTTTAAGTGTCAGGGTTCCGTCTAGTGAGCACGTTGCACTGCTGATATATCTACAGCAGGTATACGTGCTTGCTGGTCAGCTATTGTGCAAAATACCAAACCCCCTTACAGGAAGCACGTGCTGACCCCACTATGCCATGTCAGGGTGACCGGAGTTTAGGGTGACCTGACTCTGCCATGCCAGGGTGACCCCACTCTGTCATGTCAGGGTGACCGTAGTTTAGGGTGACCTGACTCTGATAAAGCCTCAGTGACAACTATACATAAATTAAAATTCATCACAAAAAAAAACAGATTATCTTTCTTAGAATTTCAGTAGCGCAGGGATGGTGTTACCCTCCGTTCATAAACTGCAAATAAATAAAGTGCATAAATTGCATAAATAATCCAAAACATCCAACTAAGCAAGAACAGAGTCCTTCAAAAGTCTTTGTTTATGTAGTGCATTTATTTGCACTTTATGAAAGGAGGGTAACACCATCCCTGCGCTACTGAAATTCTAAGAAAAATGATCTTTTTTTCCTGGTTCTGGACATGCTACAGAGCTGAAACTTCACAGGTACACTTTTTAGACCCACCAGACACTAAATCCAAAGAAATCAAATTTTTTTTTCAATAATTTTTTCAATAATTGGCTCTCTATCAAAAACAACAAATTTTAAGAACTTTTTTTTGCCTGATTCATAGTCCCTGGGGCATGACCCAGAACCCTAGGCACTTTTTAGGGGCATTAATTAGGTTTTAGGGCTTCAAAATGGTGTTTTTTGATTCCCGAAGTTCGGGTCCCATTGATTTCAATGTGGTTCTAGAATCCGAACCGAACTTTTGGGAAATTCGGGTGTTCTGGTCGAACCAAACTTTTCAAAAGTTTGATCACCCCTAATGGAGATGACCCAGGAAGTCAGAGGGAAATTCTCTGCTTACCATTGTTCCCAGTATATGCATACTGCTTAGAAAATAAATGTTGTGTAAATGTAAATGTTGAGTTTTGTGTATAAATAATATATATATATATATATATATATATATATATATATATATATATATATATATATATATATATATATATATATATATACATGTTTATATGTCCTGTCATTCTACTGTCTGTTACTAATCTCTCCAACCCTTTCCTTTTCAGTTGCCTTTCTGATATGAAGTGGAGTTGGCAAGATGCGGTGGCCATCTTTAAAAAGATGAAGGTAAGTAAGACTATTAGTATATAACTAAGGGGGGCATTTATAAAGTGCAGCCATGGGGTTGTGAGAAAAAACAAACAAACTGGGGGACAGCTTGGTTATGTTACCGGTCGAACACACATGACCAGCTCTCCTCCAATCAAAGAGCACACACTGTGACCCCCGCATTGTAAGTTAGCTAAAAAATGCGGAGCACGGTGTGCAGGGCTGCTGATAGGGCAGTACAACCGGTCCTGTCGTACCGGGCACGGGCCCCATCAGCTTAGCAGGGGGCCCCGGAAATAATTTCTGTCTAAATAAATGCAAAGGATTTTGCTAAACCTAAACCACATTCCAGCTCCTTGCTTATCAGGGAATAATTAATTTTTCCTGGGCCCCATTAGATCAACAAAGGGGCCCAGAAGGTGACAGCAGAGAAGGGACTTTTTTTCCTTTCTTCGGGGAGCAGGGATACAAGCCCGCGCTGCATATCGTACTGCCCCTGTCATAGTTCCGGCTGCGGTACCCGCTGCTTATGCCTTCTCTCGCGGGGTGATTCTGTTGTACATGGCTCCCTCAGTAAGTCCTGCGGCCTGAGGGGAGACTGATGTGAGGGCACAGCATGCCTAATCCAAGGGCGGGTGGCAGTGCACAGCTTCAAGCAAGCAGTGGCCCACACAGACACTGACTGCTGTGGAAGGAAGGTACAGTCCCCAGGCTCCCGCACTGTGTGCCTATGATCAGGGGCGGACTGACCATTCGGGTACTTCCCGAGGTCAGTAGGGGGCTCCACGAGCTTACTTGCTGCTGTGGGGACAGCAGCATTCATTCCTTCAAGTTCTAACTACATACACTGGCCGATGATGTATGTAGTTAGAAGTTCCGATCCTGGTTTCTGTCTCCCCCTTCTCCCGTAGTGTCCTGCACTCCAATCGCTCTGTCCAATTAATGTGCATTTCATTTATGACCATCTTATTATCTTATTTAACCCTGTGTCAACCAAACCCTGTACAATCAAAAACTCACCACCTAACTAAACACTCCATAGCTTCTGCCACAGAGGCGTTTCGCGACTCTGTTTTGCTCAGTGGGGATCAATCCGCTGATCCCCGCCAAGCAGGTGGATGACAGGTCCATCTCCACTCACTGTGCAGAGACGGAGCTGTCAGATCCCCGTTCTCCTCTATGGGAGATCTGATGAAAACAGACCGTCTGTCCCCATCCCATCCGATCCTCTATGGATGAAAAATGGGATTTCAGGGACAGGATCGGATTGGAGAGCAGTGGGTGTCAGTGGACATGTCACCGCTGACATCCACTGCTCCCTAGAGGTGCATGGAGCATCAAATCAGGTCCGCCTGAAAAACTGAGAGGCAGACCTGATTGGAAAGTCCGGATGAAAGGGTCACAATCAAAAATAACAGTCCTTAAATTGGAGTTCCACCCAAAAGTGGAAGCTCCACTTATCTGCTTCACCGGAGACGGCGCCGTGGTGACGTCCTTTGGAAGTTCAGCCCCCGTTCCTCCTTCCTCCGCCACCAGACCAGTTAGAAAGCGCAGCCCGCTTCGCCCATGCGCACTAGGAAACTGGCTGTGAAGCCGAAAGACTTCACTGCTGGTTTCCCTCACCGCAAATGGTGGCGGGAGCAACCGAGAGCCAATACAAAAATCAACTGGGGTGTCAACATTGCGAGATCCCTGGACAGGTGAGTGTCCTAATATTAAAAGTCAGGAGCTACAGTATTTGTAGCTGCTGACTTTTAATTTTCTCGTGGGGGGGGGGGGGCAGAACTCACTCCTGCACACTGTCATACCCTCCATACCCCTCTCCTGTACATACTGCCCACTGTCATACCCTCCACACTCCTCTCCTGTACATACTGCCCTCTGTCATACCCTCCACACTCCTCTCCTGTACATACTGCCCACTGTCATACCCTCCACACTCCTCTCCTGTACATACTGCTCACTGTCATACCCTCCACACTCCTCTCCTGTACATACTGCTCACTGTCATACCCTCCACACTCCTCTCCTGTACATACTGCTCACTGTCATACCCTCCACACTCCTCTCCTGTACATACTGCCCACTGTTGTCCCCTCCACACTCCTCTCCTGTACATACTGCCCTATGTAATACTCTCCACACTCCTCTCCTGTACATACTGCCCTCTGTCATACCCTCCACACTCCTCTCCTGTACATACTGCCCTCTGTCATACCCTTCACACTCCTCTCCTGTACATACTGCCCTCTGTCATACCCTCCACACTCCTCTCCTGTACATACTGCCCACTGTCATACCCTCCACACTCCTCTCCTGTACATACTGCCCACTGTCATACCCTCCACACCCCTCTCCTGTACATACTGCCCACTGTCATACCCTCCACACTCCTCTCCTGTACATACTGCCCTCTGTCATACCCTCCACACTCCTCTCCTGTACATACTGCCCACTGTCATACCCTCCACACTCCTCTCCTGTACATACTGCCCTCTGTCATACCCTCCACACTCCTCTCCTGTACATACTGCCCACTGTTATACCCTCCACACTCCTCTCCTGTACATACTGCGCTCTGTCATACCCTCCGCACTCCTCTCCTGTATATACTGCTCACTGTCATACCCTCCCCACTCCTCTCCTGTACATACTGCCCACTGTCATACCCTCCACACTCCTCTCCTGTACATACTGCCCACTGTCATACGCTCCACACTCCTCTCCTGTACATACTGCCCACTGTCATACCCTCCACACTCCTCTCCTGTACATACTGCCCTCTGTCATACCCTCCACACTCCTCTCCTGTACATACTGCCCTCTGTCATACCCTCCGCACTCCTCTCCTGTACATACTGCTCACTGTCATACCCTCCCCACTCCTCTCCTGTACATACTGCCCACTGTCATACTCTCCACACTCCTCTCTTGTACATACTGCCCACTGTCATACCCTCCACACTCCTCTCCTGTACATACTGCCCTCTGTCATACCCTCCACACTCCTCTCCTGTACATACTGCCCACTGTTATACCCTCCACACTCCTCTCCTGTACATACTGCCCACTGTCATACCCTCCACACTCCTCTCCTGTACATACTGCCCTCTGTCATACCCTCCACACTCCTCTCCTGTACATACTGCACACTGTCATACCCTCCACACCCCTCTCCTGTACATACTGCCCACTGTCATACCCTCCACACCCCTCTCCTGTACATACTGCCCACTGTCATACCCTCCACACTCCTCTCCTGTACATACTGCCCTCTGTCATACCCTCCACACTCCTCTCCTGTACATACTGCCCACTGTCATACCCTCCACACTCCTCTCCTGTACATACTGCCCACTGTCATATCCTCCACACTCCTCTCCTGTACATACTGCCCTCTGTCATACCCTCCGCACTCCTCTCCTGTACATACTGCTCACTGTCATACCCTCCCCAATCCTCTCCTGTACATACTGCCCACTGTCATACCCTCCACACTCCTCTCCTGTACATACTGCCCACTGTCATACCCTCCCCACTCCTCTCCTGTACACACTGCCCACTGTCATACTCTCCACACTCCTCTCCTGTACATACTGCCCTCTGTCATACCCTCCACACTCCTCTCCTGTGCATACTGCCCACTGTCATACCCTCCACACTCCTCTCCTGTACATACTGCCCTCTGTCATACCCTCCACACTCCTCTCCTGTACATACTGCCCACTGTTATACCCTCCACACTCCTCTCCTGTACATACTGCCCACTGTCATACCCTCCACACTCCTCTCCTGTACATACTGCCCTCTGTCATACCCTCCACACTCCTCTCCTGTACATACTGCTCTCTGGTATACCCTCCACACTCCTCTCCCGTACATACTGCCCACTGTCATACCCTCCACACTCCTCTCCTGTACATACTGCCCACTGTCATACCCTCCACACTCCTCTCCTGTACATACTGCCCACTGTCATATCCTCCACACTCCTCTCCTGTACATACTGCCCTCTGTCATACCCTCCGCACTCCTCTCCTGTACATACTGCTCACTGTCATACCCTCCCCAATCCTCTCCTGTACATACTGCCCACTGTCATACCCTCCACACTCCTCTCCTGTACATACTGCCCACTGTCATACCCTCCCCACTCCTCTCCTGTACACACTGCCCACTGTCATACTCTCCACACTCCTCTCCTGTACATACTGCCCTCTGTCATACCCTCCACACTCCTCTCCTGTGCATACTGCCCACTGTCATACCCTCCACACTCCTCTCCTGTACATACTGCCCTCTGTCATACCCTCCACACTCCTCTCCTGTACATACTGCCCACTGTTATACCCTCCACACTCCTCTCCTGTACATACTGCCCACTGTCATACCCTCCACACTCCTCTCCTGTACATACTGCCCTCTGTCATACCCTCCACACTCCACTCCTGTACATACTGCTCTCTGGTATACCCTCCACACTCCTCTCCCGTACATACTGCCCACTGTCATACCCTCCACACTCCTCTCCTGTACATACTGCCCACTGTCATACCCTCCACACTCCTCTCCTGTACATACTGCCCACTGTCATATCCTCCACACTCCTCTCCTGTACATACTGCCCTCTGTCATACCCTCCGCACTCCTCTCCTGTACATACTGCTCACTGTCATACCCTCCCCAATCCTCTCCTGTACATACTGCCCACTGTCATACCCTCCACACTCCTCTCCTGTACATACTGCCCACTGTCATACCCTCCCCACTCCTCTCCTGTACACACTGCCCACTGTCATACTCTCCACACTCCTCTCCTGTACATACTGCCCTCTGTCATACCCTCCACACTCCTCTCCTGTGCATACTGCCCACTGTCATACCCTCCACACTCCTCTCCTGTACATACTGCCCTCTGTCATACCCTCCACACTCCTCTCCTGTACATACTGCCCACTGTTATACCCTCCACACTCCTCTCCTGTACATACTGCCCACTGTCATACCCTCCACACTCCTCTCCTGTACATACTGCCCTCTGTCATACCCTCCACACTCCTCTCCTGTACATACTGCTCTCTGGTATACCCTCCACACTCCTCTCCCGTACATACTGCCCACTGTCATACCCTCCACACCCCTCTCCTGTACATACTGCCCTCTGTCATACCCTCCACACTCCTCTCCTGTACATACTGCCCTCTGTCATACCCTCCACACTCATCTCCTGTACATACTGCACACTGTCATACCCTCCACACCCCTCTCCTGTACATACTGCCCACTGTCATACCCTCCACACTCCTCTCCTGTACATACTGCCCTCTGTCATACCCTCCACACTCCTCTCCTGTACATACTGCCCACTGTCATACCCTCCACACTCCTCTCCTGTACATACTGCCCACTGTCATACCCTCCACACTCCTCTCCTGTACATACTGCCCTCTGTCATACCCTCCACACTCCTCTCCTGTACATACTGCCCACTGTTATCCCCTCCACACTCCTCTCCTGTACATACTGCCCACTGTCATTCCCTCCACACTCCTCTCCTGTACATAATGCCCGCTGTCATACCACTACACACTCCTCTCCTGTACATACTGCCCTCTGTCATACCCTCCACACTCCTCTCCTGTACATACTGCCCACTGTTATACCCTCCACACTCCTCTCCTGTACATACAGCCCCCTGTCATACCCTCCACACCCCTCTCCTGTACATACTGCCCACTGTCATACCCTCCACACTCCTCTCCTGTACATACTGCCCACTGTCATACCCTCCACACTCCTCTCCTGTACATACTGCCCTCTGTCATACCCTCCACACTCCTCTCCTGTACATACTGCCCACTGTTATCCCCTCCACACTCCTCTCCTGTACATACTGCCCACTGTCATACCCTCCACTCCCCTCTCCTGCACACAATACCCACCAGCATACCCTCCTGAGCATGTGTCCTTAGTCCCTTTCTCTGTATCTCTGTAATGTGAGACTTCAGGGGTCTGTTTAGACCCCTGATATCTAACCAAAGCTCCCACCAAAAATCAATAAATTAATATGAAAAAATAAAAATGGTAAAAAAATAAAAAAATGTAAAAAACATAATAAATCACACTAAAATGCAACGTCCAATATGTGGCATAATTTATCCCCACCCACTGTGTGCCACAAAGCACTGTGCACACCGCCAGTCACCATCTTCCTTCTAAGGGTCCCAGTGCAATACTTTGCCCAGGGGCCCACGATGCTAGTAAGGTGGCACTGACCATGAGAGGCTCCTTGTTTCTTTATTGGGTCGCCAGCTTTAAGTCTTCTGCCTGTCTGCATGTTCATGAGCTTCATGTTCTTTCACATAGGCTGAATGCATTAATGTTACATCATAAAGTGTGGCAGACAACTTTAAACCTGGGGGCCCCATGATTTCCTATTGCCCGGGGGCCCCATGAGTTGTCAGTCCGCCCCTGCTGTGTCCCATTATGTAATGTGGGTGTGACTGGGTCACTGAATGTATACGAGGCAGTGGGTAGGGTCAGGGGGCGTGGTCAGTGGTGGGGGCAGAGTTAAGGGGGCCCCATGATTTCTAACAGCGGCCCTGACGGTGTGCATAGTCCTATGGGGTATAATGGAGAGCAGATAGCGACATCTGCCCTCTGGTATAATTAGGCCTCTGAATTTACTTTTGTCCACAATAGCTTCTTCCTTTTTTAATCATATTTCATTTTTATGTTTTACAGATAGAAAACCAGATTCCTGAGGAGTTCTTCTACAACACCAAGGGCTATTATGACTTGAACGGCCCAAATGCCGTTGCCTCCCTTATTAAAAAGTTCTCAATGGGATCTGGACTTACAGAGGATTGGGCCAGAAAGTAAGTTTCCATTATTACTTCTCTTTCTATTTTGTTTCTTTTCTATGGGGTTCAGAATCACATCAGCTGTAAATGGATGGAGCTGCCTGGTCTGAACATCCTATAAATTCTATTGCCAGATTTAGTTGTCTGTTCATTATGTTAATACGGTTTACTTCTTTATCTTTCAGAATCTTGGAGGATGCTCAGTGGAATTACATTCAGGCACGACGTGACTTCCCATATATGAAGGTAAGAATATTCAACTAGAACTAGATTTGATTTTTCCACAATACTTTAACACCCAGTAAGCCCTGGTTAAGACTGTTGCAATTTCATATGCGTTCCAGAACTTATAGAATCACATGACAAGTGAAATAACATGACTTTCTTTGTTGGCCATTCACATATATGCAGTCCAAATGCAATGCATTTTTAAAAAGCGTCCTGTGTGTGTGGTGTAATTTTCATCTCTATAGAGTCTAATGGAAACTGCATGGAAAACGCATAGGTGTTCACTGACTAAGCAATTCCAGGGCCCTTTCTAGCAGGCTATAATGTCTTTATGAGCTAATTTTCATAGAGAGAGATAAAGAGAGAATCGTAACTGTATCCAAATCGCATTGTAATTTCTCGTAAATTTGCAAGAAGTCACATTGGAAATTATCCTTGATATCACACTAAACATTGCACCGCATAAGTGTGAATCTAGGCTAAGAGTTTGTTCACACAAGCAGTGTTGCCCAACACAGTTTAAATGCAGGCACAAGGAAAATAGTCTTGTTTCCTATTGTTTCAGATTACCCTAATACCCTCCATTGGATTGTACTGAAAAAAAAAAGGACATAGTAAAAGAATACATTACAAAAAAAGAGAAAGGGTAATAAAATGCACTGAAACACCTGCAAAAAATGCATTATAGTGCAACTTAACCACTTAACGAGCAGCCACGTAGACCTATGTCAGCTAACTTTAGGTGGTTCTAGCTAGAGGCATCACCCCGGTACCATTTTTTAGAGCCGGTGGTCGGCTTCCAGCGGTGACAACCGATGCGGCCAGGAAAGGAGCCGCTCGATCATTACCCCAGTGAGCGGGAGGGGACACCCCCCCCTCCCGCGGCTCTGCTCAGGTCTCCCGTCCCACCGGGAGACCCATGCAACTGCCGGCTGGATGGAGTCCCAGTCAAAGCCGAATGCGGCTTCGATCGTGTCTCCGATGACGTAACCCGAAAGGCGGCGTTCATGACGTCACATCCGGGTTACTCGGCTGCTAAAGGCGCCGGATTTAAAAAGTGAATGTATTCAAAAATGCAGTTTTTGGCGTTTTGAATACATGGAAGTGTAGTGGAGGGGTCTGGGGTCTTTAAGACCCCGATCTCTCCATAAAGAGTACCTGTCACTGCCTATTGCTGTCTTAAGGGATGTTTACATTGCTTGTGACAGCAATAAAAGTGATCAGATTTTTATTTTTTTTTAAAAACCTGTGCTAAAATTAAAAAAAAAAATAAAATAAATTTGAAAAAAATATATATATTTTTAGCCGCCCCCGTCGCCGTGAGCATATACGGAAGTCGCGTCGCAAATTAAATTGCTGTTTAAACCACACATGTGAGGTATCGCAACGATCACCAGAGTGAGAGCAATAATTTAGAAAAAAGATCTACACTCTAACTCTAAACTGGTAACTGTTAAAAATTTCAAAGCGTCGCCTATGGAGATTTTTATTCACTGTAGTTTGTCGACATTCGGCGGGTGTGCGCAATTTTTAAACCATAACATGTTGGGTATCTATTTACTCAGCATAACATCATCTTTCACAATATATAAAAAGAAATGGGCTACGTTTACTGTTTAGTTTTTTCAAATGCAGTGAAATGTAATTTTTTGGAATTTTTCCCAAAAAAATGGCATTTGAAATACCGCCGCGCAAATACAGCGTGACAAAAAATATTGCAATGACCGCCATTTTATTCTCCAGAGACTTTGCTAAAAAAAAAATATATATATATATATATATATATATATATATATATATATATAATGTTTGGCGGTTCTAGTTTTCTAGCAAAAAAATACTGATTTTAACTTGTGAACAAAATGTGTCAAAAATGGGCTTGGGGCTAAAGTGGTTATAAACACATGCCAGCATGCATGGCAACCATAACTTACACACTTCCTTTTTTATATTTTGCAGGCACAAAACGACATTCCAGCAGATGCCTTCATTCCTTAGTTCCATAGGAGCATTCAAGATTTGGACCCTGTTCTACAGAGACTTTTAATGGAAACAGCCAAGCGTGTTACCCTGTTCTACAGAGACTTTTAATGGAAACAGCCAAGAGTGTTACCCTGTTATACAGAGACTTTTAATGGAAACAGCCAAGAGTGTTACCCTGATCCACAGAGACTTTTAATGGAAACAGCCAAGCTTCTTACCCTGTTCTACAGAGACGTTTGGTAGAAACCAGCAAAGCATATTGGACGTTGTTCTAAGAAGAAACCACCAAGCTCAACAATCCAAATATATAAACCAACATATCTGGGCAACATTCTGCATTCTGCAAGCAATAACACATTCTATTAATGTAACACGGCTGATTGTGGATCCAGGGACTAGCCAAGCTAGTGATTTCTTCTGATCTTCCTCTTTATTTTTTATTTTTGTTCTTTATCTGACTTTATACTATGCCAGAAACCCACTAAGAAAACACACAGTTACATAGTCAGTATGGTTGAATAAAGACACCAGTCCATCTAGATCAACCTGTGGTGTGTGAGTGTGCCTGTGTTCATGTCAGTAGTACATGGTATATGCCTGTATATTGTAACTTCCTAGCATGTGGTTAAATCTAACATTTATGGAAGACTGCCCCAGCCAGACTTTGTTTATTCCATGCCTGCTGCCCAGTTAGACAATGCTGATTCCCTGCCTCCTACCCAGCTGGATTCCGGTACGAAGGTTAAGCTCCCGCCTGCTGATGGGTCTGACACTTCCAAGTTTCCATTACGGTCACATACCTTACATGGGTTGCCTGTCTAGCCTAAGATTCTTCCAATATTTCAATTCCTCAAGTCCCATTTGGAGCGTATTTCTCCTGTTGTTTCAAAGCCTGGTGGTCCAGAGATTTCAACTGTAACCAGTAGCTGTATTTGCCATAACAACCCCAATAATAGCGCTATTCTGGGTAGTGGTCGAGTACCATATGTGCTTTGTTACGACCCAGATGAAATTGCTGTGCATTTGCCGTAACAGCCTAGAAATTTGCAATCTTTTGGGGGGTGGTCGAGTACCATATGTACCTTGCCACATTCCAGATGCTCTTGCTGCAACTTCAAGTGGACTCGGGGACTTTGCTGGGTAACCAGTGCCTTGGAAAGACCTAGGTGGCAGTTGAAATGCCGAACAATTTTTTGGGGACCAGGCAAGCTACTTGGTTATAACAAGACACCCTGATGTCAGGGCACCGATACTGTCAAATGACTCCAGTGCTAAGTCTTTAGATGACCCATGGTATCCGAGCTTTGGGGTACCTACTGTGTTGAGGGACTGAAATTTTGCAATTTTGTATCTCTTAGAAAATCCAGATGACAGGACACCCAACCAGTTGCCAGACCCCAGCAGTTGAGCATCTAGCCTCATAACTGATTCTGAAGGCAGGGCATCTTGCTGGTTACCAGACTTCAGAAGAAGGGAATCTGGTACGTTTTTTGAGCATGGAATATTTTCTCTGTCAACTTATTTGGCAAGTGGATATCTCATATGGACTTGTTTAACAAAGTCTGGTTGGAGCATCAGGAGGCCACTCCTTAGAGGTGGGAACTGTCAGGCAGAGCTGCAATGGGGGGGGGGGTAACAACCTATATACAAATGATGGGCCTGGGGTGTCTCCAGGGGCCCAACTGCCAAGCAGGGCCGGTAGGAGCCTGGTTGCCCTGTCTTTCTCTATACATTCATTCACAAAAGAAGAGTCGGCAGCTGCTGCTATATTATTTTTCTTATATCTGGCTCTTTACTGTCACCTGTGGCTGTTTCCTGCATGTGCAGTCCTCATGTGAGTGCTGCTTGTATGTGTTATGGATTGTGATTGGCTGTAGCTCTTCTCTTAGTCCCAGGGACATGTGTCAACTTTGTGAAAACGAGCTGGGACTAGGAAGACCTGATTTATATGTATGATCTGTGGGATGGGTTGTTTCTGTACTGGGGGTGGGGGGCTAGATTGCTGTATGTGTGCTGTGTGTGTGTGTGTGTGTGTGTGTGTGTGTGTGTGTGTGTGTGTGTGTGTGTGTGTGCTGTGTGTGTGGTGTGTGTGTGTATATTTAGATAGATAGATTAGTATAGTGTATGAACTGGCCAGAGAGGGATTCCTTTGATGTAGCTGGCCAGCTTAAAGATGTATTGCAATGCATGTGAACCAAAAAAAATAATTTGCAAGAAATGTATAAAAATGTTTTTGTTGGTATAAACCACCAAACTTATGTATTCTGTTCTACAAAGAATGTATGTTATCTAATAAAAAACCTGTTCGACCATCTAAAGGACAGCCTGATTATTTTACTTGTCAAACACCCATGACCAGCTCTCCTCCAATAACAGGGACGCCCTGTGAACTACAATGCAACTTTCCACATGTAGCCCCACGCCGAGTGTTGGCCTGTGGATGTCCGAGCTGGACATGGCTATATGCGAATAGCTGAGGCCGTCTGTCAGTTTAAAGAGGCTGACCGGCCGCTGCTGTTCATATTATTAGGTTATTAACGGCCAGTGTCATTAGTAAAGTGACAGTGCATATCTTTTTAGCACTGATCACTGTAAAAATGTCACTGGTCCCCAAAAGGTGTCAAAAGTGTCAGAAAGTGTTCAAATTGTCTGCCACAATATCGCAGTGCCGCAATAAGTCGCTGAGCGCCGCGATGACCAGTAAATAAATAAAAATATCCCATTTTGTAGACTCTATAACTTGCGCAAAGCAATCAATATACACTTATTGGGATTTGTTTTTACCAAGGATATGTAGCTCAATACATTGGCCTGAATTAGTAAAGAATTTCGATTTTTTTACATTTATTTATTTATTGGATGTTTTATAGCAGAAAATAAAAAAAATATGTTTTTTTTTCAAAATTTTCGGTTTTATAGAGGGAAAAAAAAAACGCAGTGGTGACCAAATATCTCTGTGATCTGTGGGTGTCTGGGGCAATGCAGAGGCTCCCACAGACGATTCCTTTAGCCCCAGGTCTGTATAAAAGGTAAAAACCTTTGGTTATGGGACTGCAGGAAATAATCAATGGACTACGAGTGCAGCAATGTCACCACACTTGTACTCCATTGTAATCTGCAAGTACCTCTGCCATGGTGGCGTATGGAACTTGTAGTCTTTCCTAACACAGATCTGAGTGAACGGATGATATGACTTAGCATAGAGGGGGCAGATAGAGGGTAGGGGGCTGGAGAATGGCCCCATGATTCATGTTACACTACAGGTATCAGTGTAACATTGGCATGGTCAGAAAGGTGGAATTAGCCTGTAAGAGAAGCTACAGGTGATATTATCTGAAGATCCTGAATATGAGGTTTTTGGTGCCTCAGGCCAAGAAAAAGTGGGACTTTTTGGGCAAAAAGTGGGGATTACTTCAATAAGATATATAAGTAAAACAATGTATTTAAATAAAATTTAAACAATATACGTATTATGTGTGCTGGGCTAAAGGCCCATTGGTGTAAAGAGGTGATTAGATTTAAAGTTTGTGACAAAAGGTGATATGGTGACTTCTGAACATATTTCTCTGTTTTCCGTGCTTTAACAAAGGGCTTAGATTGGGACAGAGAAAACATCCAACGCGTTTCGGCCTAGATCAATGGAATGCCTTTATCAAGGATATCACCATATATATGATTTATTTTGCCTGATCCATGTAGGAAGACCTTTTCCTCTGGTCCCCAAATTGCATCGAGAACTATGTGGAAGGGCTGGTTTGACAAAACTGCAGAGTATTGCAGCTGTGCTGGGAAATTCCTACAGCTTGCTTCTGCTGTGGTCAAAGATTGTCTATACCAGGAATGTTAGGCCGGCTTCTAGGTAGTTGGTTCGGTCAGGCTATCTGAAGATCCTAACCAGACACATATACAGAGCTCTACATTTTAAAGGCCAGTGTGGAGCAGCAGATGGGTTTGGAGCAGCTCCTCCACACTGGGCCTAAGGGAGTTACTTAGGCCAACCAAACATGGATTCAAATTCAGCTGCTTCAGCAGGGACCGGCTGATATTGGCTCCGTGTATGGACACTGTGCTCTATCTACTAATCCACTTCTGTACATCCGCCCTGTCAGATTTTCCCCACTCGATCAGCTCTGCAGGCTATAGCCTACAACACTGATTACAAAAAGGGGTAATGGTCTGGTTCCCACCAAAGCACTCCTCCATCCCAAAATATATATCAAAACAAGAAAATTGGCCCACGGGACTTTGTATGAGGTACGTGCTCAGTGGCTGGAAATAAATGACATGCATAGTATGTGAATAAAATAATGATTGATTTTATTGCATAATACATAAAAATGGCAATGTATGCTCAATGGCACATAATATAGCTCAATGGCTCAAATACAAATGACATGTAACATGAATAATAATATCACATTTTAGTAGACAACTTGGTGTAACCTCTTGCTTTTAAAGGTAACATGAATGATGTAATGAGATGACATGGCAGTAGAATATATGTTGTGAACTGACGCGTTTCGGGAGAACATCTCCGTTCTTCAGAGATCAATATATTCAAGGTGTCTCTATAAGAAGACAATATATTACAGTATGCAGTAGGAATGGAATATAAATGAAAAAAGGTTCAGTAAAATAATGAGAGCTAAAGGAGTACTAAATACTCACAGATCAATAAAGCTCAAATGGCAAAAGTGGACTCCTATATGGCAGCGGTGCGTCGTGTCTAACCCGGGAGCTGAAGGGTCCCAGAATGCCAGCAACCAGAGAGGGGGGTCCATGGCAGGCAAGTGTGTATGTATGAAAGAGAACCTTCCAGACCTGTTGTATATATATAAATATCAAAATAGTGAATATGTGCTAACAATGGTAATAAACTTGTGTGATTTTATACCAGGTGGGAAGGGCTGGTGTGACGAGAATATGGGGTTCCCAAAAAGGGTGTAGGAAACGTGAGAAAGTGAAGGCAGGGGGGGGGAGAGGGGGAGTGGGAGGAAGGGAAGGGGGGGGAGAGGGGGAGGAGGGAAGGAGAGGAAAAGAGGAGGGGGAGCCCAAAAGCCAAAGGGTGGTTGGGGAAGATGGAGAGGCAGTGTGTGGTGAAGAGGTGATGTGAAGGGTGGAAGGAGTGAAATAGGGAGTGAGTGAGGTGCTAGCCTGAGGAGAGTAAGTGTAAAGAGAGGATGTGACCGTGAAGGGAAAGGTAGGGATGTCCCAGTGACTGGCAGCAAGAAAGGGACCCTAGCGTCATGCAGCGGGTAAAAGTAGATCAGACAGAGCCGAGGCATCTGTGATCTCGTGGAGGAGAGGAACGCTGAAGGCGGACCTCCCCGTCCCGCAGATATGACGGCACGCAGTGGCGCGGGTACGTCAGTGGAGGCACTGACGCACAGCGCTGAAGGTGCAACATGACGCCGATGTAACAGGTGGACCCGCTCATCCCAGACGGGGGGAGGGGCGGGGACAGCAAGGGGGGCGGACCCTCCCTCTTCATACATCGCAGCTCCCGGGATAAGACCAGAACACCACCTGGCACAAGGGGCCACTATCTCCAAACAAATATAACATAAATTAATTGTAGAGGAGAACTCTGTATTAGTTAAACACTGCATACTGTAAGGACAAGAAAATAATAAGAAGTGAAAAATAGGCAAAAAAGAGGGGGGGGGGGCACCAAGATTGCATTGTTAGCCGGGAGGAAACCAGATCATTGATGAGCACAGTGGGTGTCTTCCACCCTAAATTTAAGTACAAAAAGGGGTAATGGTCTGGTCCCACCAAAGCACTCCTCCATCCCAAAATATATATCAAAACAAGAAAATTGGCCCGTGGGACTTTGTATGAGGTACGTGCTCAGTGGCTGGAAATGAATGACATGCATAGTATGTGAATAAAATAATGATTCAGCGCTGTGCGTCAGTGCCTCCACTGACGTACCCGCGCCACTGCGTGCCGTCATATCTGCGGGACGGGGAGGTCCGCCTTCAGCGTTCCTCTCCTCCACGAGATCACAGATGCCTCGGCTCTGTCTGATCTACTTTTACCTGCTGCATGACGCTAGGGTCCCTTTCTTGCTGTCAGTCACTGGGACATCCCCACCTTTCCCTTCATGGTCACATCCTCTCTTTACACTTACTCTCCTCAGGCTAGCACCTCACTCACTCCCTATTTCACTCCTTCCACCCTTCACATCACCTCTTCACCACACACTGCCTCTCCATCTTCCCCAACCAGCCTTTGGCTTTTGGGCTCCCCCTCCTATTTTCCTCCTTCCCTCCTCCCCCTCTCCTCTTGAGCCATTGAGCTATATTATGTGCCATTGAGCATACGTTGCCATTTTTATGTATTATGCAATAAAATCAATCATTATTTTATTCACATACTATGCATGTCATTTATTTCCAGCCACTGAGCACGTACCTCATACAAAGTCCCACGGGCCAATTTTCTTGTTTTGATACAGCACTTTGGTACTATGACGGTGGGGAAGTCTCCCTGTCATCAGAATACAATAGCTGGGAAGGGAGCAAATAGATCAAGTGTGTGGAAGGGGGAATCCAGGCTGTTTTGTTTGCCCATTGAAGCCATGGTTGAATGGAAAAACTGACTTATCTATGGGCTGCCTTACACTGACAACATCCTTTGGCCCACTTAAAACATGAGGGGAATCTCGTTACCATTTTTCTTAAAAACATAAAAACCCTTAAAGATGAACGAAAGCCTTATATTCAGTCTTCTACAAATCCTCTCCTATACTTGATTTCTTCTTTATAGGGCTAGATAGGTTAGTGTTAGATTGTGGAGGTCTATAGATGCAGGGATTTTAGTTTTAGAGTGGACTCATCCTTCAGTATTCAATAGTTTTTTATTGAGTTTAAACCAAGCAGTACAAGTACAAAACATAAAAGAAAAGGTACAGAAAATGTAGAAAATATAGCATAAAAAAAGGGGGGAGGGGGGTGGCAGCATACAGAAAAGTACCACGTGGCAGAACAGTGCATATCAAAACATGACTTAAAACAGTATTGGTGACTAAGAAGTCGAGTACTAAAAGGTAAACAGCAAATACAACAAGTCCCAAGACTGATTCCCATCGAAAGGAGGTACATTAAGAGCCCAGAGGACTCACCAATCCCATTAACAGACTGGCCAGCAGGGGGCCCCACCCCGTCCCAGACATCCCTATTGGGCACAAACTGTGTCCACAAAAAGGCGAAGCCCCCCCCCCCAGCCCCCCTCCTACAAAAGAGGAAACCAGTGGGCTCCCACCAATGGCCAAATAATAGAGAACAACCCAGACCCAGAGCAGGAAACCCGAACCAGAGCTCTGAAGTCAGAACTAACAGCGCCTCTCCCGCCACCAGACCCCTAAAAGAACAGATAGACGGCAAAGAAAAAGGACCAAAGAAAAAAAAAGGAGAACAGTCCGCCCCGCCGTGGGCAGAGAGAGAGGAAGAACAAGGAAAGAGAAGAGAAAGAAGAGGAAGAAGAAAAGAATAAGAAAGAAAAAGAGGCCAGGACAATAGCCACAGAAAACAAAATAAAATAGTTATCACATGTCCCCCCACGCCGGACCCCAAGCCGCCCAGTCGCACCTACGGAGCCTGCAAATACTCTATCCAGGGGGATTCATCCTTTAAAGTATAACAAAAGACAAAACTCATTCGTTTTAGAAAGATTGGAGAGGGATTAGAACATCTTTCAGGTTTTTATTGATGTCCCAGTTAGGCAGATTCACCCTCTCTTTGTCCTGTTTACTGTTGTCACCAAACGTGAAAGTAAAAGAAAAACCCAAATTTTGGGTTCTCCCCAGAACAGGAATAGAGGGGAAATATTCCAATGAAGAAAGCAGTTCTGGTGACAACCAGGGAGTCCTTTACTTTGGAGGGATATTCTCCCACTTCATGTTTTGGCTATAGGACAGTAAATGATGGGAATTTTCCCAATGGGACACAGACAGCATAAATAAACCTTACAGGGGTATAAACTATTCTCTACATACTTTACTATACTCTAAATACTCTATCCAAAATGAGGGGAGAAAAAACTTGCCTTTAGTTCTACTTTAAATAGCTTTCTCTGATTTCACTGCACACTCTGAGCATCTCACACTGTGCATTAGAAGCTGCAGTAGGTCAGATAGAGCCGGTCTCATTTCCTAGCTGTGGAATGTAAAGCATTGTCTAGTCCTTTCCTACTTAGCCTGACTGTCCCTGGCTGTCCTTTTCATTCCTTGAATTTCAGTTCCTTAAATTATGGAGGCTCAGCATCACATGTGGACATTACCCAAGGTGGTCGGCATGACAATCCCAACTGCCTAGGAAGGCCCAATTCTCTAGACTAACAATCTCCCCATTAAAATATTTTTATATTTCCATAACTCCTCCAAAGAGTCAATCCACTGCTTGCATCAGAGCTGAGAGGTCCTGAGAGAAGTACTGAGGGACGGTGCTGGGAAGTTTTCAGGAAGTTATGTACAATATCCTGCCAGATCCACTCAAACTAATCTCAGCCTCAAAGTAGTTTAAAGTCCGATGTCCCTGCCATAGCTATACGTGGGTATCCATACACTATGGGAAAAAAATAATTTTGGTAAATACCAAAAGAACTGTGCAAATGGGTGAACAAACTTAAATATAAAACCACTGAGGCAATGACAGCCACTTTGGTGTTGTAAACATCAAACGTGAACAAATAAATAAATGAATATATATAAAATATATAAATAGGTAAATATGTGGGAATTTCTTCCACACTGCGAGCTGCAAACAAACAACGTAGTGACGTGATAAATGTGATATTGGAAAAATGATTGCGCTCAACACATAATATTCACAATAAAAAGTGCACTTGTGCAAATAAATAAAGTCTTTGGCGCTTTTAAATACATCAGAGGTAGTTAAATGGTTAACAGCAGCAATTGATACAAGCACAGACTTGATAGAAGTGGAATCTTAAACCTTCACCTCCACACTTTCACCCAGTGCTCTTAATAGGTACTCCTTACCAGAAGGATATGACCCCTTGATTATAGGGGGTCACAGAAAGCATTTGTGTCCACAAAGAATCCCGACCATCCACATCGCATTCCCTCACCAGCAGGGGTGTAGTATGATCAGATTAGATATGGAACTCCAATTTCAGGACATATAAAGGAGTAACAAAAAAGCTCTCATGGTGCAGTATGTCGATACAAACAGATAATTTATTGTTACATTTTGCACTTACTACAATCCATAAGAAATTTCGCCTTGTGAATCAATAACAAATCTCGGTTGTTGGAGTATAAGAATGCTGCTCCCGGAAATCTACGGCCTCACGTTGCCGACGCACGTTTCGTCAGTCTATGCTGACGTCATCAGGGGAACATGATGACGTCAGCACAGACTGACGAAACGTGCGTTTCGTCAGTGCACTTTTTATTGTGAATATTATGTGTTGAGCGCAATCATTTTTCCAATGTCACATCCATACACTATGGCCAAGCTATATAGAAACCCATCAATCTACCAGAATGTTTCTGGGCAATTACCAACCCATGTCCCTTTACACAATAATAACAAAAGTGTACAGCGCCAAACCAATAAATGCAAGCAAATAAAGGTCATAGATTAATAAGAAGAAAGTCCAAAAAGTACATAATAAATAGATATTAACTAGTGTGGAAACCAATTGATGGTGAGAAGAAAAGGGAATCCAACACCAAGGGACTTCTTTTCACAAACGGCGCAACACCACGTGCTCTAATAGGGATGTCTCCTTACCAGAACGTTTGACCCCCGCTTAGGAGAGGTCAAACGAGCATTTGTCGAGATGACGAACTCTGGACATATAATACACATCCGGTGGTCAATGGCACTCGCTCCATGAAAAGTAATAATTCCAAACACCTCCACACCTCCTAGTGCTCTTCGGTAGGATGGTTTGAATATACCTCCGAAACAAAGGAGACTCGAAAGGTGCAGTACGTTCAATTTATTGTTAAAATGGTAAAAAGTAAAAAACTCACATGTCAGCAGATGACACAAACATGATGCACAAAATGGTCGCGGCTGTGGGCATGTCTACCTGTGGGCATGACTGACGCGTTTCGTCAGAGGTGGAAGTGTTTGGAATAATTACTTTTCACAGACCGAGTGCGATTGACCACCGGATGTGTATTATATGTCCAGAGTTAGTCATCTCGACAAATGCTCATTTGACCTCTCCTAACCGGGGGTCAAACGTTCTGGTAAGGAGACATCCCTATTAGAGCACGTGGTGTTGCACCGTTTGTGAAAAGAAGTCCCTTGGTGTTGGATTCCCTTTTCTTCTCACCATCAATTGGTTTCCACACTTGTAAATATCTATTTATTATGGACTTTTTGGACTTTCTTCCTATTATTCTATGACCTTTATTTGCTTGCATTTATTGGTTTGGCGCTGTACACTTTTGTTATTTATCGTATATGATCTGATCTTACCCATGTACGGGCTGCCTTTAATTGACTAAGCGCGGCTACTCCTAGCTTCTATTCCCTTTACACATTGTCTGACTACTCACAGAGAAAGTAGATGCTGGACTTGGGTCTGCGAAGCTCCTTGATCAAATATTATACATTTTCCTGTATGGGAAAAAGAAAAACATTGGATTTAAAAAGCCGGTTCCCCAAACACGCACCACAAATGCACAGGTTTAGTTTAAAAGGTAGCTCCACTTTTCTGGCAATAAAATAGCAAATAATAAAATAATATAGCATATAGAATTGCTGCACAAGTCATATTGTAATTGCAGGTTATTGTAAATGACGTTTTCCTTTTTAATCTACAGCGCTGTCATTTTCTATAACATGCAATGCAATATGGCGACAGGACACCCTCCCCCCAAAAAAAAAAAAATGTAATTTCCTGCTTGTGTGATTGGCTCACTGATTTTTCCCAGAAGTCTGCACACTGAGATAAAATCCTTTTTGGTGAGATACTCCCAAAGTTTAATCACTTCTAAAGGGGTGCAGACGCTGCTGCTTTTCTCATTGGAACCCTTCAAGTGCTGCAGCTGATGAGAATTATAAAATCACTCCCGTTCACATTCACTCATGGACACAGACAGACAAACAGCCTTTTCTTCAGAATAACAATTAGTAGGAATCTACTATAAAGTTCATTAAAATCTGTGCAAAGTACACAGATCACCCAGAGGGGAATGTTTGTTTCTTAATAAAAGTGGAGTTACTCTTTACAGCCTACATCCAAGATGGGCAAATCATACCCAGAGTTCAAAACAGGCTGCATGGAACGCTCACAAAATCGCAGCCAAAAAAGGTGCTAATATAGTGTAATATTTATTGTAAAGGTTAAAACTACATTACATATAAAATGATAAAAAAACTCACATTTGAAGACCGCCATTCCTACAGCATAAGGACACGGCGGCAGGGACGCCAGTGTGTAGGCCCCTAAGGGGGCACAATTTGAGTGGATCCGCCAGCTATCCTGTTCTAGTCCTGGCGGCTATCATTTAACCTATATAACAAGGAGATCTTCTCCCTATAATCACAATAGCGTTTGAAGGACACGCTACTTCAAGGACTTACAATTTCTTTAGCTGGATCCTTAGCAGATGGACTAGCCTCATTATAGTTTGATATGTGGCTATTGGTCTCGTTATATTTATATTTCATTATAGCGCTGATTTGGACACTCATTATCATTTTAGATTTTTTTAGCATTGCACTTTTTGTTTTTATGTCTTTTTATGTCTTTTTGTGGGTTATATATTCATCTTTGTGTGCTAGCTGCTGTTGCTGCATTTGGTTTCACCAACGCTCACTTTCTTTATGTTTGGGATTTCCTAGGGGCTGCCCACTGGCCATTCCCCCAAATCCACCCACTGGCTAGAGGTGTACATAACATTTGCAGTAAAATTCCATATTTGATCCCTAATTTTAACCCCCCCACACACACACACCCTCTTTAACTGCAGTGGCCAGGAGTGTACAGCAGGAGTTATACACACTGTCACACAGGTGTAGCGCCTGCCAAGTGTGACCTATTCAAGTGAATGGGGCCACTCTGCAAAGGCCCTGCAACTGTGTGCAATGCATGCCGTTGCTGCATGCTAGTGTCTGAGCCAAAGGGGTAAAGCAGTTGGTGAGGAGGTGATAAAACGGCTCCTCACCACTTCCATGGGAGTAGGACTGAAAGACATCGTGGGAGAAGGACTGAGGGACACCATGAGAGAAGGACTGAGGGACGACGTGGGAGAAGGACGGAGGGACGTCGTGGGAGTAGGACTGAGGGACGCCGTGGGAGAAGGACTGAGGGACGTCTTGGTAGAAGGACTGGGGGACGTTGTGGGAGAAGGACTGAGGGACGCCGTGGATGAAGGACTGAGGGACGTTGTGGGAGAAGGACTGAGGGACGTCGTGGGAGAAGGACTGAGGGACGTCGTGGGAGAAGGACTGAGGGACGTCGTGGGAGAAGGACTGAGGGACGCCATGGGAGAAGCACTGGGGGACATCGTGGGAGTAGGACTGAGGGACGCCATGAGAGAAGGACTGAGGGACGTCGTGGGAGAAGGACTGAGGGACGCCATGGGAGAAGCACTGGGGGACGTCATGGGAGTAGGACTGAGGGACGTCGTGGGAGAAGGACTGAGGGACGCCGTGGGAGAAGGACTGAGGGACGCCGTGGGAGAAGGACTGAGGGACGCCGTGGGAGAAGGACTGAGGGACGCCATGGGAGAAGGACTGAGGGACGTCATGGGAGAAGGACTGAGGGACGTCATGGGAGAAGGACTGAGGGACGTCATGGGAGAAGGACTGAGGGACGTCATGGGAGAAGGACTGAGGGACGTCGTGGGAGCAGGACTGAGGGGCGTCGTGGGAGTAGGACTGAGGGACGCCGTGGGAGAAGGACTGAGGGACATCGTGGGAGTAGGACTGAGGGACGCCGTGAGAGAAGGACTGAGGGACATCGTGGGAGTAGGACTGAGGGACGCCGTGAGAGAAGGACTGAGGGATGTCGTGGGAAAAGGACTGAGGGACGCCTTGGGAGAAGGACTGAGGGACATCTTGGTAGTAGGGCTGATATCCTGCCAGATCCACTCAAACTAATCTCAGCCTCAAAGTAGTTTAAAGTCCGATGTCCCTGCCATAGCTATACGTGAGTATTCATACACTATGGCCAAGCTATATAGAAACCCTTCAATCTACCAGAATGTTTCTGGGCCATTACCAATCCATGTCCCTTTACACAATAATAACAAAAGTGTACAGCGCCAAACCAATAAATGCAAGCAAATAAAGGTCATAGAATAATAATAAGAAAGTCCAAAAAGTACATAATAAATAGATATTAACAAGTGTGGAAACCAATTGATGGTAAGAAGAAAAGGGAATCCAACACCAAGGGACTTCTTTTCACAAACGGTGCAACACCCCGTGCTCTAATAGGGATTTCTCCTTACCAAAGTATACTATGTTTTTAAAGGGGCCAGATACCGAGTTACATGAACAGTTATAATTATGTTATCAATATTGATCAAATATTCTACGTTTTCCTGTATGGGAAAAAGAAAAACATTGGATTTAAAAAGCCGGTTCCCCTAACACGCATCATGCACAGGTTTAGTTTAAAAGGAAGCTCCACTTTTCTGGAAAAAAATAGCAAATAAAAAAATAATATAGCATATACAATTGCTGCACAAGTCATATTGTAATTGCAGGTTATTGTAAATGACGTTTCCTTTTTAATCTACAGTGCTGTCATTTTCTATAACATGCAATGCAATATGGCGCCAGGAAACCCCCCCCCCCCCCAAAAAAAAAAAAAAAATGTAATTTCCTGCTTGTGTGATTGGCTCACTGATTTTCCCAGAAGTCTGCACACTAAGGTAAAATCCTTTTTTGTGAGATACTCCCAAAGGTTAATCCCTTCTAAAGGGGTGCAGATGATGCAACTTTCCTCATTGGAACCCTTCAAGTGCTGCAGCTGATGAGAATTATAAAATCACTCCCGTTCACATTCACTCATGGACACAGACAGACAAACAGCCTTTTCTTCAGAATAACAATTAGTAGGAATCTGCTATAAAGCTCACTAAAATCTGTGCAAAGTACACAGATCACCCAAAGGGGAATGATTTATTCTCAATTAAAGTGGAGTTACTCTTTACAGCCTACATCCAAGATGGGCAAATCGTACCCAGAGTTCAAAACAGGCTGCATGGAACGCTCACAAAATCGCAGCCAAAAAAGGTGCTAATATAGTGTAATATTTATTGTAAAGGTTAAAACTACATGTACATATAAAATGATAAAAAAAACTCACATTTGAAGACCGCCGTTCCTACAGCATAAAGGACACGGGGGCAGGGATGCCAGTGTGTAGGCCCCTAAGGGGGCACAATTTGAGTGGATCCGCCAGCTATCCTGTTCTGGTCCTGGTGGATATCATTTAACCTATATAACAAGAAGATCTTCTCCCTAAAATCACGATAGCTTTTGAAGGACACTGTGACGGAATCCAGACACCACCGACTGGGTATCTCCGCCAGTAACCTGCTTCCTAAGCTCTGGAACACGGAATCCATGATTCTGGCTATAGTTACCCCAAGAACTCGACAGTACAAGCTTTGGAGTCATCCAGAATCAAACTGTTTATTCAAACACAAAGCACAAGGAGATGAACACTTCTGGGACAACCCCTCCCCCTTAGTCAATCCACTCAACCTAGCTAAGGTCCCTACCAGGGGCGGACTGAGCATTCGGGCTCTCGGGCACTGCCCAAGCTCCCGGGGGCCCCAAGAGAGACTTAGTAATTCCACCCCTGGAGGAGGGTCCACAGTATACTGCTGCGGGGGGACAGCCAGTGAGAGAGCTGGAGGCTGCAGAGTCATCTCAGAGGCGGAGCCTTGGGTGCAGCTCTGCAGCAGGTCAGTGTGTACTATCACACACAGGTCCACCATTGGGTCGGGTGCAGAGAAGACATCTGCCACCCGGAGTCACACTCTTCCATGGCAGCAGACACCTCTCTCCCCACTGGCAGCCGCACACAGCTCACTGAGTATCCTCCTCCGCTCCAATGTTCTGATATACACAGAAAGGAGGAGGAGGGAGAATTCACTGCAAGAGCCATGCTGATGATCTGAGGTCTGTGTATACTTAAAAGATACAGTGGAGGGGGGCACAGTAATAAGGAAGGGGGGGGGGGAGTAGCTGAGATGCACATGTAGTGAAGTGATGGGGGGCTAGAGGATATGTGCTGGGTGGGTTGATTTGGAGAGAAGAGGGGTCCTTTCCCCTTCCAAAGCACCCCCCAGCACATATCCTCTCCCCCCCAAATCCTCCTCCCATGGCATCCCTCAGTCCTCCCATGGCATCCCTCAGTCCTTCTCCCACGATGTCCCTCAATCCTACTCCCACGGCGTTCCTCAGTCCTATTCCCACTACGTCCCTCAGTCCTTCTTCCACGGCATCCCTCAGTCCTGCTCCCATGGCATCCCTTAGTCCTACTCCCACGACGTCCCTCAGTCCTTCTCCCACGGCGTCCCTCAGTCCTTCTCCCATGGCGTCCCTCAGTCCTTCTCCCACGGCCTCCCTCAGTCCTTCTCCCACGGCGTCCCTCAGTCCTTCTCCCACGACGTCCCTCAGTCCTACTCCCACAATTTCCCTCAGTCCTACTCCCAAGGCGTCCCTCAGTCCTTCTCCCACGATGTCCCCCAGTCCTTCTCCCACGGCATCCCTCAGTCCTACTCCTATGACGTCCCTCAGTCCTTCTCCCACAGCGTCCCTCAGTCCTTCTCCCACAACGTCCCTCAGTCCTTCTCCCACTACGTCCCTCAGTCCTACTCCCACGGAAGTGGTGAGGAGCCGTTTTATCACCTCCTCACCAACTGCTTTACCCCTTTGGCTCTGACACTAGCATGCAGCAACTGCATGCATTGCACACAGTTGCAGGGCCTTTGCAGAGTGGCCCCATTCACTTGAATAGGTCACACTTGGCAGGCGCTACACCTGTGTGACAGTGTGTATAACTCCTGCTGTACACTCCTGGCCACTGCAGTTAAAGAGGGTGTGTGTGTGTGGGGGGGTTAAAATTAGGGATCAAATATGGAGTTTTACTGCAAATGTTATGTACACCTCTAGCCAGTGGGTGGATTTGGGGAATTGCCAGTGGGCAATCCCTAGGGAATCCCAAACATAAAGAAAGTGAGCGTCGGTGAAACCAAATGTAGCAACAGCAGCTAGCACACAAAGGTGAATATATAACCCACAAAAAGACATAAAAACAAAAAGTGCAACGCTAAAAAAATCTAAAATGATAATGAGTGTCCAAATCAGCACTATAATGAAATATAAATATAACGAGACCAATAGCCACATATCAAACTATAATGAGGCTAGTCCATCTGCTAAGGATCCAATCAAAGAAATTGTAAGTCCTTGAAGAAGCGTGTCTGTGACGTGAGACACTTTGGTTGGGGGGCTTGTGGAACCCCAATTGCTTTAGGGAGGTTGGGAGACTCCTTGTCCAGCATCCCCAGTCCCTCTTATGTGTAAATCACCCTGTGTCTATAAGGGGCACAGGGTGACCAAAAAACCCCAGTCAGGCCGGCTCTGCACTAATCAGACTCTTGCTAGTGGGGGTGGGGGTTTGTTGTTGTTGAATACCTGCATTCCATTGTTATATTGTTATTATGGGATGGGTATGTTGAGTGGATGGACTAAGGGGGAGGGGTTGTCCCAGAAGTGTTCATCTCCTTGTGCTTTGTGTTTGAATTAACAGTTTGATTCTGGATGACTCCAAAGCTTGTACTGTCGAGTTCTTGGGGTAACTATAGCCAGAATCACGGATCCCGTGTTCCAGAGCTTAGGAAGCAGGTTACTGGCGGAGATACCCAGTCGGTGGTGTCCGGATTCCGTCACATTGGTGGCAAGCGGTGGGATGCTTCCTGCAGTCTGGGACATCCAAACCTCCACCGGGATCCAAGATCGGGATAGCAGACTTTGGTCGACCCAACGGAGATATGGACCTGGCATCAGAGTTCGAGGGGGTGCTGCGGATCGCCCTTTCAGTATACCCCAGGACGGTGTCTGCGGATCAATACCTGGAGCTCAGGCAGCAGATTCGGGTGGGGCTCTGGAGTGGCGCCCTCCCACCTGTATATATGTCAGCCCCCCTCACTCCTGTATATATGTCAGACCCCCTCACACCTGTATATATGTCAGCCCCCCCTCACACCTGTATATATGTCAGCCCCCCTCACTCCTGTATATATGTCACCACCCCCTCACACCTGTATATATGTCAGCCCCCCTCACACCTGTATATATGTCAGCCCCCCTCACACCTGTATATATGTCAGCCCCCTCACACCTGTATATATGTCAGCACACCTCACACCTGTATATATGTCAGCCCCCTCACATCTGTATATATGTCAGCACCCCCTCACACCTGTATATATGTCAGCCCCCCTCACTCCTGTATATATGTCAGCCCCCCTCACACCTGTATATATGTCAGCACCCCTCACTTCTGTATATATGTCAGCACACCTCACACCTGTATATATGTCAGCCCCCCTCACTCCTGTATATATGTCAGCCCCCCTCACTCCTGTATATATGTCAGCACACCTCACACCTGTATATATGTCAGCCCCCCTCACACCTGTATATATGTCAGCCCCCCTCACTCCTGTATATATGTCAGTACCCCTCACACCTGTATATATGTCAGCCCCCCTCACACCTGTATATATGTCAGCCCCCCTCACTCCTGTATATATGTCAGCACACCTCACACCTGTATATATGTCAGCCCCCCTCACTCCTGTATATATGTCAGCCCCCCTCACACCTGTATATATGTCAGCCCCCCTCACACCTGTATATATGTCAGCACCCCCTCACACCTGTATATATGTCAGCACCCCTCACTCCTGTATATATGTCAGCACACCTCACACCTGTATATATGTCAGCCCCCCTCACTCCTGTATATATGTCAGTAACCCTCACACCTGTATATATGTCAGCCCCCCTCACTCCTGTATATATGTCAGCCCCCCTCACTCCTGTATATATGTCAGCCCCCCTCACACCTGTATATATGTCAGCCCCCCTCACACCTGTATATATGTCAGCGCCCCCTCACACCTGTATATATGTCAGCCCCCCTCACACCTGTATATATGTCAGCCCCCCCTCACACCTGTATATATGTCAGCCCCCCTCACACCTGTATATATGTCAGCACCCCCTCACTCCTGTATATATGTCAGCCCCCCTCACACCTGTATATATGTCAGCACCCCCTCACTCCTGTATATATGTCAGCCCCCCTCACACCTGTATATATGTCAGCACCCCCTCACTCCTGTATATATGTCAGCCCCCCTCACACCTGTATATATGTCAGCCCCCTTCACACCTGTATATATGTCAGCCCCCTCACTCCTGTATATATGTCAGCCCCCCTCACTCCTGTATATATGTCAGCCCCCCTCACACCTGTATATATGTCAGCCCCCCTCACACCTGTATATATGTCAGCTCCCCTCACTCCTGTATATATGTCAGCCCCCCCTCACACCTGTATATATGTCAGCACCCCCTCACACCTGTATATATGTCAGCCCCCCTCACACCTGTATATATGTCAGCCCCCCTCACACCTGTATATATGTCAGCACCCCCTCACACCTGTATATATGTCAGCCCCCCTCACTCCTGTATATATGTCACCCCCCCCCACACACACCTGTATATATGTCAGCACACCTCACAGCTGTATATATGTCAGCCCCCCTAACACCTGTATATATGTCACCCCCCCACACACCTGTATATATGTCAGCACCCCCTCACACCTGTATATATGTCAGCCCCCCTCACACCTGTATATATTTTAGCCCCCCACATACACACAAAGCTCTGGCCCCTCCTTGTACACAAACAACCCCCCCTCTTTCCCTCATAGCCCCTACTTGTAAAAGAGGTCTCCTTACCTACTCCCAGGCCTTGTTTCCACAAAGCTGAGCCGGTGCTGAGATACAGAGGAGCTGCAGCCAATCACAGTACATAGCACAGTACAAGCAGCACACACGAGGGGTGCACATGCAGATTGTAGCCAGAGGTGGCAGTAATGAGCTTGATGTCTGAGCTCAATGACACAGAGCAGCAGAAATGGCCCAGTTTGTTTCTATGGTGCACAACATGGCTCCCCTTCTCCTGTTCCTGCCTTTTTCTGGCCTGGCCGGTCCACTCGAGACCCTTACATTTGTATAGGCTGTCCCTCCCTTATTGCAGCCCTGCTCCTATACCGCCAACCAATAGGAGGTCAGAGGCACAGTGGTGCACGCTGGGTCACCCCAATGTAATATCTAGGGTGACCTTTCAGTGTTACAGTGTTAACAAAATGTCACTGACAAGTAAATAAAATCATATGAAACACACCAAGTGTGTGGTATGTGTGACCGTGACTAAGTGATATTAGGCAGTGAACGTGAATAAAATAAAATGAAAAGTGCCACTTGTAGGTGACACTCTCACCCTCTTCTGGGCAAACAAATGCAGATAAACCACAGAGAGGGATGTTCCTCGGTGTTACCGGGGGTCTCTTCAGATTTTGGTATGCCGCTGTAGGAGTTGCTTCCCTCCAAGGAGCGGATCTGTAGTACTCAAGTGAAAAGAAAAGACCCCGATTGCGTAGTATGTAGCAGGAATTAGTGTAACAAGTCGGCAAAAACTCACTCTTTCGGACCGATCACTTCAGCATAAGGACGCTGGGACGCTTCTGCGTTCCACGGCTCTAAACCACTAAACCGGAAGTGACGTGTGGCGTACATAGCTCCGCCCTACGCGTTTCGTCATCAGACGTCTACTGGAGCGGCCCGTGTCCTGCAGAATATTGTTCTGGAGAGCTGGGTACAAGCTGCTGACGGTGGACATTGCAGGGGAGTCTCATCTACTTGCTCCATAATGTATTGTTTGAAGCTATGCAGTGGTCTGAACATTACAGTCACCAATTTTGACATAAAGGTTCACAGCCTTGATTGAGTCTTTTGCCAACTGAGAAGCCTAGAGTTGCAATTTGAACGTTTTTCGGTAACCTTTGCCCTAAACCTCTCTTCTTGAGTGTATTGTGCCCAATAAACTTTTAACGTTGGAACCCAAATTATTCCACTCCGAAAAGAGTCAAGAATTCCAACCTGAGGTTTGAGATGCTAGCCCACCAAGCCATCAGAGGGGTCAAAGAAACCCCCTCATTTTGTGAAAGCCTACATATAATAACCACCAAAAACCTGGTACAGTCCAAATATATCAGACCCCATATCTTGAGAAACAGAAGATTTTCAATACTTTGGTCACATCAAAATTTGCCAAAAACACCCAGCTGTGCTATACGTACACCACATTGTGCTAATTTCAAAGGTCACTGAAAAGCTTTCTGAGAAGCTGGTCCCTGTAAATTCAGATTGTAGAGTCAGATTTTCCACTGAATGGCATATGAGTTTGTAGATTTTTTTGTGTTTTATCTAGTGGTTTACTTTGCTCCGCCACTTGCAAGGTGCAAGATATAAACCAGAGCATCTAAACTTCAATTCCATACTCACTGCTCTAGGCTTAAAAAAGAGGCAGGGGGTGGCGCTGCCTGATAGTAAGGTAAACAATGGAGCGCCAGGTGATAGTGGCAATAGATAAGTAAAATACAATAAAATGGTGTATGACAATAATAAATGTAAAAATGAATGTATAAATATATATCCGTATATCAAAGTGACATAAGCATGTACGTCTCTATAAAGTGACGTGTGCAAGAATGGTCATAAATGTAGACTTCACAGAGTATGGAAGAGATGGAAGCAGTGTGGGGACAAGAATTAGAGCCGGTTCACACTGCCACGACCATAAGTCGCCCCATGTCGGAGCGACTTTTTACCGCGATTTTACCGCGACTTTACCGCGACTTCAGCGCGACTTGTGAATTATTTTGCGCGACTTATATGACAGACGACTTTGTATTTGGCCAATCAGAATATGATGTGTTGTGACCTAATTCCCCTTTTCTGTTTTTTTTTACTAATTTCCTCATTGCCCACCAGTGCCACATATCAGTGTCCACCAGTGCCACGTATCAGTGCCACGAATCAGTGTCCACCAGTGCCACATATCAGTGCCACGTATCAGTGCCACGAATCAGTGCCACGAATCAGTGTCCACCAGTGCCACGTATAAGTGCCACGAAGCAGTGTCCACCAGTGCCACGTATCAGTGCCACGTATCAGTGCCACGAATCAGTGTCCACCAGTGCCACATATCAGTGCCACGTATCAGTTCCACGAATCAGTGTCCACCAGTGCCACATACCAGTGCCACGAATCAGTGTCCACCAGTGCCACATATCAGTGCCACGTATCAGTGTCCACCAGTGCCACGTATCAGTGCCATGTATCAGTGCCACGTATAAGTGCCACGTATCAGTGCCACAAATCAGTGTCCACCAGTGCCACTCACACAGACCAGGCAGAGATAATGGTATATAGCAGGGGTCTTCAAACTACGGCCCTCCTGCTGTTCAGGAACTACAATTCCCATCATGCCTAGTCATGTCTGTGAATGTCAGAGTTTTACAATGCCTCATGGGATGTGTAACTATATAGGAACTGGTGTATATATAAACGTCCTGGTAAGGTGACGTGTGCAAATCTGGACATAAATATAGACTCCACAAGACATACAGTATATAATGTACGGTATTAAAACAGATAAATAAGTGCAAATAAATCCAGGTGCATCCGTGGGTCAAAGTGACAAGTGCAAAGAATCACCAAATAAAGTGACATGTGCAAATATGACAATGGATACAAATCTACCAATAGAAATTATAAAACAATATTGGGCAAATAGATAGGTGCCAATAAACCAGATAAAAATGTGCAAAAAAATAACTGCAGGTGAAATAAAAAATCAATAATGCAATATAAATACAAGGTGACTGGTGCGTGAAAAGTCCAAAAAATGGTATACACCAGTAGCAACAAACGTGGTGAAGTGGTGATGGATAAGCGATAATCAATGTTGAATAAATAGTGATAAGTAATGAAAACCGTCCTAAAAATGTGAACAAATGATAATCTTCGTGTAAGCTATACACTATGATAAGTGACCCTGTGGTGGGTGGTGAGGTGCTCAGTGACCCCTCTAGTAAACAGCACACTCACACAGAGGTTGTCCCTGGATAAAAAGTGTCCCCATTTTTAGTAATTGAGTCTCTAGGCAAACTCCAGCACTGACAGCTAGATCTGCGACAGCTGGGGAGGTGGAGCACTATGAGCACCACATTTTTCTTCTCAATACCATCAAGACCTCCCGCCTAACTATGCATGTATATCTTGGTGCCTCTTACTTTAAATCGGTTTATTTTGTTTCTGTACCTTGCGTAGCGTACCCCCTAAGGAGCCACTGGTGAAACTGCTGCTTTCCCCCAATATTAGTGCACTCTTCTTTCTCACTTTGAGCTGCACAAAAGGTCCCACAGACTCTCTACTGCTGACGGGTGACTATGACTTCTTTTCAATGAACCAAAAGCTACAAACAGTCACTAACACCCAGTACATGGGTCATCTACTTACAATGCCGCAGGACCATTGGTTGCCTCCTTCCCATATCCACCAGGCGCCCTTTAGCGAGGGAGACACAGACTTACACTACCACAGGACAGCTTGACACCCTTCCCCTATTTTCCTCCTGGTACTCTCCAGTGAGAACCAAACCAAATCTAGGACCAAATTTTGCAAATAGGCCTCCAGTTAAAGCTCCAGCAATCCTGCCCCAGGGGCAGAGCCTCTGCACATGGGTCTCCTCTGGCAGGACTGGACTCAGGAACCCCCTGCTTCAGGCCTCATACAATTTATATGCTTTCTAGCTGCCTTCTGAGCACCCCTCTCCAGGTATTGGCTGGCTCCTCAAATATTTAGGCTGCTTCTCCTATTTTTCCTCCCACTATAATTCTCTAGAATACAGAGGGAAGTAATCAGAGCAGCTGCCTGTGCCAGAGTAATCAACCCCTGCTCCACTGACTACAGAGGAACCAAACTAAATTTATCTGACGACCTGCATTAACTAGGAGGGTACTACACTTGACTGTCTGCCTCCTTGTTCGAAAAGCTTTTGACCAATTTTTCAAGGGTATGTAAAAAAATAAGACCAGGGTTTTGTGGTTGCGGCTACAAATTGGGGTGGGATTTTGCGAGTGTGGTATAAGTGGCCATGTCAGTAGAGTGTCTCTGGAATTTGTTTTGAAAAGCTGGTCACCCTAATAACGAGTCATCTGGCTCTTCTCCAGAGATGTATAAAGTACTAGAGACCAAGACTTGAGTAAAAGTACAAGTGCTCTATCAAAAAGTGACTTGAGTAGAAGTACTAAAGTACCAGACACCACGCTCGTCACGCCCCTCTCAACGCCGGCTCAATTCATTCCCGTATATACTCTCATATTGGAGTTATATATGAGCATATCGCTTCATCCTGCTACACTTTTGGAAGCTGAGACTGGTACCAGTGCATTAATCCATATCCATATCCCTATGTTTGTGGAGGCAAGAGTATATGCTGAGTTCTTTACTAAGCCTGTGTGGCCTGTCCATTAAGTTGGGGGCCCATTCATTCTGGTAAGCAGCCATCTTACATGACCTATCACGGGTGTTTTCCTCCTGCCTCACCATCTTTTGGGACTCAACCTTTGGATTACTACTCTCCAGATATTATCCATTCTTGGGACTCATCATGACCCTTATGGACTTTGGTTTTTTCCCTGGTTGTATCACCACACTTGTTTTTATGACTTATGTGGTATTCAAATATATAATTTTGGTTGTTACTAGCGCTACACTATTTTGATGTACAGAAGTACTAAAGTATTCAACATTTTTTGTTCTTAAGTATTGCAAGTAGTTTTTTTTTAAATTTACTACTTAAGTACTGAAAGTAAAAGTACAAGTATTGTGTTATGTAGTTTTCAATGCAGAGTGCCCACAGCGTGCCCTCTTTCAATGCAGAGTGCCCACAATGTGCCCCCTTAAATGCAGAGTGACCACAGCGTGCCCCCTTAAATGCAGAGTGACCACAGCGTGCCCCCTTTCAATGCAAAGTGCCCACAGCGTGCCCTCTTTCAATGCAGAGTGCCCACAATGTGCCCCCTTAAATGCAGAGTGACCACAGCGTGCCCCCTTTCAATGCAAAGTGCCCACAGCGTGCCCCCTTTCAATGCAGAGTGCCCACAGCGTGCCCCCTTTCAATGCAGAGTGCCCACAGCGTGCCCCCAATCAATGCAGAGTGCCCACAGCGTGCCCCCAATCAATGTAGAGTGCCCAAAGTGTGCCCCCTTTCAATACAAAGTGCCCACAGCGTGCCCCCTTTCAATGCAGAGTGCCCACAGCGTGCCCCCAATCAATGCAGAGTGCCCAGAGCGTGCCCCCAATCAATGTAGAGTGCCCAAAGTGTGCCCCCTTTCAATGCAGAGTGCCCACAGCGTGACCCCTTTCAATGCAGAGTGCCCACAGCGTGCAGAGAGACCAGAGCGCGCACTTACCTGATGCGGCGGCTTCTTCTCAATCCTCCGCATCTCCCTCCTCCTCCTCCTTGGCCAATGGCAATTGTTCGCCTTTCAGCTAATCAGGAAACGGGTCTCGGACCTGCTTTCTGATTGGCCAGGAGGAGGATCAGGAGGAGGATCCATGTGACAATTGCGAATATTCATTCGCAATTGTCACAAAATGGGTGGGCTCAGGGCGCACTCCTCTGCGCCCCGGATCCACCCTCAGCACAGCCCTGTCACAGTAACGAGTAACTAATGCAGCACATAAAAAAAAATATCTGAGTAAAAGTATTAAACTCATTGAAAATATGTACTTAAGTAAAAGTGGAAGTAGGAGAAAAAAAATTATACTCTAGGAAAGTACAGATACCGCTTTTTAGTACTTAAGTACAGTAGTGAAGTAGTCCTACTTCGTTACTATACATCTCTGCTCTTCTCACCTCTCCTGGACTCCTTTCCTTCTACAGTTGTCTTCCTGCATTTAGCCACAAATTTACAGATGTGGTCAAAAGAAACAAAATAAAGAGAAAACGATCACAATTTGTAATTCTTCACATTTGCTCTTGCCCCCTCTAAACCTACATGCTTAGGCAGTAAGCGCCTTATGGTAGATAATAATCTATGGGCACAGCACTGCTTCCTGAACTCCAGACCAGCTGTAGAATTAACTTTTATCACAAATTTGAAAACACATAAATATATAATTTATATATATGCAAAGATATAAAAATATATAAAATTGAAATCAAAAGTAAATGATTGGAATTAGTCCAGGCACAAATTCCATAAAAGCTTGGGTAATGACAGAATTCTATTTCTCCGGCATGTACAAATAAATATATTATTTTTTATGAAAGTGTCTTTGATCTTGCATTGAAGCAGTAAAGCGGAACTCCTTCTAAGGTGAGCTTTCTACTTTTGATGGAGTACGGCAGAATTTTTTTTCCTTCACCAATGACCCTGGCTTGAAGACCTCTCTCCACCCTGGCATGGCACAGAGAGCAGCTTCATTTTCAGCTGAAATGGGAAGATCTCCCTGGCAAGTTAATAGAGATGCTCTTTGGAGGATTGGGCTCTGTTCCATTGCACCCCAAAAGCTCCGCTTTAAAATCATGATGGATGAGGCTTCAGTATTACTGTTTTAACCACTTAAGCCCCGGAGGATTTGGCTGCTAAACGACCAGGGGGTATTTTGCTATTCGGCACTGCGTGACTTTAACGGACAATTGCGCGGTTGTGCGACGCTGTACCTAAACGAATTTGACGTCCTTTTTTTCCCACAAACAGAGCTTTCTTTGGGTGGTATTTGATCACCTGTGTGCTTTTTACTTTTTGCGCTATAAACAAAAAAAGAGCGTAAATTTTGCAAAAATAACAATATTTTTCACATTTTTTTATATGAAATTCCCCCCAAAAAAAATGTAAAAATCAAAATTTTTTAACATTTTTGGCCAATTTGTTTTATCCTACCTATGTTTGGTAAAAAAAATCGCAAAAAGCGTATTTTGATTGGTTTGCGCAAAAGTTATCACGTTTACTAACAAAGGGAAAGATTTTTGTCATTTTTGTTGTTTTTTTTTAACGCATAATGGCGGCGATCTGCGATTTTTTTTGCGGTACTGCGACATTGCGGCGGACAGATCGGACCCTTGACTGACATTTTTGACACTTTTGGGGTTACCAGTGACATTTCTACAGTAATCAGTGCTATACATATGCACTGTTACTCTAAAAATACACTGGCAGTGAAGGGGTTAACTTTTTTAAAGGGCGGGGCTATGTGTGTCCCTAGGGGCGTGCTTTCTACTGTGATTGGCTGTGACTTGAGGTGTAAGGACACTGATCAACGGTTCTACATAGTAGATCCGTCTGATCAGTGTTTTTACACTGAGGAGAATGACAGGTGGCTTGTTTACACAAGCCGCCTGACTTTCTCCCTCTCCCCCGACGATCACCGAGTGACCGGCGGACATCGGGTCCGCCAGTCACACGCGCGGGGGGGGGGCGGTCCGTGACCGCGCGGGAGCGCGCCTCCGCGGGCGCGCGCTCGCTCCCCAGACCCTCCCAGGCTAGTGACGTTAATTACGTCGGCAAGCGGTTAAGCATTCCAGTCTCACTTCCATTTCAAAGTAGAGCTGTCTTCAGTTTGGATCTAATAGCGTGCAGTTCAGATTGTTGGTTACAAGAGGAGAGACAGCGCAGCGCCTTCTAAGTGCAGCAAGACATTTATTGAAGTATGTGCAGCAGTATTACACTCACATTTAGTCGGTGAATAAGATGCAGTTAGTCAAGTAATGTTGATCATCAGGAGCATCACTGGAGCGGGTCCTGGTGGTGGAGGCAGTGGATCCTGGTGAGAGACGGCCTGAAGAAGGAGCGCATGCTCCGATAACGCGTCGCCGTAGCATCCCGCATCACCGCCAGGAGTGACGTCAGGATCCCAGGACCCACAAGTGCCAGCGTTCCACCAGCTGACGGGGAGCCCGCAGACACCACCAAGGCCATCCCTGTACACACGGAGGAACCCCCCCTGCCGCTCTCACCGGGATCCACTGCCTCCACCACCGGGACCCGCTCCAGTGATGCTCCTGATGATCAACATTACTTGACTAACTGCATCTTATTCACCGACTAAATGTAAGTGTAATACTGCTGTACATACTTCAATAAAATACTGCACTTAGAAGGCGCTGCGCTGTCTTCCCTCTTATCTCCCCCCAGAGATCTCTTCTGTCTCTTCCACCGGCAGCCGCTACAGTGGACAGCTACCCCCTGAACTGTTTGGGGGTCCCCCTACCCCTGGTGTTTCCCTTCCCACTTCCCCCCTCCCCCGGGTCCCCAGGACCAGACTTTTTTGAGACCTCTTCTTGCGCCAATTCACCACTAAACCAGATTGTTGGTTAGAATATGCTGTGTAAGCATCAGCCATCTTGGTTTCAATACTCTCTGGTGTAAATCTTGCACTGAGGTATTAACTTATATAATATTAGTGACCATATCCACATTAAAGGAATGTCTTTTGGCACTTTTCCACTGCAAGTACCGGCTCGGCTCCACTCGGCACTGCTTGGCCCAGCTCGGCTCAGTTTGCTTTTCCACTGCGTGGTACGAGTCGGCACCTTTCAGCACTGTATAGGCTCTACTCGGCTCGGTTTGCTTTTCCACTGTTGTAGCACTTAGTAGTAAGTGGGTGGGATTACAACGATTCTCTGACCAATCAGTGGCTAGTAGTGACAAACAATCAACGCTGCATGCAAAGGATTGTGGGATATGGTATCGGTACAGCCCGCTAGGAACCACAACCGAGGTGGTACTGTTTAAGCGAGCCGTACCATGTAGTGGAAAAGCGCCGCCGTACCATACCAAACCGTTCTAACACGTACCATGCGGTACCATGCAGTGGAAAAGCGCAAAAGCGAGCCGAACCGTTTGGTTCCATGCAGTGGAAAAGCACCATAAGAGAAGTCAACATATATTTTCGGTCAGATACAGAAACAGGCTGTGAAGATGCAGATAATTGCTCTAATGGCAGCAAAAAGATGAGCTGATGTCAATAGGCAGAGAGTCTCCCATCTAGGGAGAACATGTGGGGAGGTTGCCACCATCTTGGATGTCATGGCTCAAGGTAAGGGGAACGAAATCAATCAGCTAGTGTGACACTGACAGCGGGTTTCCCTTCTTTGGCTTCATTGAGGATGATGCAGGCTTTGAATGAGCCGAGAGAGGCCACCTCAATGCTATGCAGTCTCGATTCACAGGTAGCTAGTATGTAGCTCTTTCAGAACGCAGCCATTCTAGATGCCAGATGGACACATCCCCTTAGAGCTATCTTCAGTGTTTCATCGCTTTTGGGATTTATTCTCGCTCAAAGTTTTGACATCCCAAAACTGGTAAACAGGTAATTGTTTGACACCGACAAAGGACCTGGGGAAGTGATGGAAAGGAAATACATTACATTTAAAGTGGCTGTAAACCCTTACGTATACCCAGTAGAATGATTGCCTCAGATGATACACAGAAATAAAACAAATCCTCATACATAAGTTGTACCTGTTTATTTGAAGTAATTTGTCCTGTACATCCTTGTAAAGCTCAGAGACGAAAAACTATTTTTCACAGACTCAAAAAGCAGGGGGTATGCTATGCCACCCAGAGAAGCCCATCAAAATTCATCTTTTAGGCACCAAACCCTTTGCCAAACATGCATTCTTCATCTTAGCTGTCCCACTGCAAGGAAGTCAAGATGGCATGGAATACATTGTGGCAATTAATAGGTTAAAAAAACTGCACACGATCACCCCACTGCACTAAAACACATCTGTACTACAGAGAACCAAAATGCATCATTTATGGTGTTGTACTTCTTAGGAAATAATGTCCACTTTTGGCCAGATTTCAGTACATGGTGGTGGTGGTTTGTTCAAAATGTGTGAAATGACCCTCAATGTTTAAAGCTAAAACCTTTTTTATGTTTGGATAGATTAGGGAAAGAGTTTGAACACATTGTAAGCAGAGGCATAACAAAACCCATTGTAGCCCATGTGGCTACTATAGGCCCCATGGGAAAAAATAAAGGCTCCATTAGGGAGGCTGTTAAGGCAAACTCAACATTGCTATAAATATAGAAGTCTGTTTACCCCCCTACCCACCGTCCCCCCCGTCCATAGGGGTGAATGGATGGTCCAATCAGGTTCCATTAAGGGGACCAAAATGACAATTTCCATCTCAAAAACGTCATCAACTCCTTAGGATAAATGCACTGTTCATAGGCACCAAGGGGAAGACATAAGCTTTTGTTGCATGTGTAACCAGGTACCAACTATCATGGTATAGTCCAGAGGACATTGCCTCCATTGCTGCAGCCTGTTCCTGTTTCCCTCTAGTGCTGCACTCAAACTGTCTACATCACATTTCTGAACCAGTAAGCAAAGGACCATGGGATTTGTAGTCCTTCCCCTCTAGTGATGCACTCAAACTGTCTATATCACATTTCTGAACCAGTAAGCAAAGGACTGTGGGATTTGTAGTCCTGTGTTCCGCCATAACTGGACTGCCTAGTTCTTCTCTGACTACATTTCCTAATAAGCCGAGAATCAAGAAGTGGGATCATGGGAGTGGCTATAGAAGGAAGTGTCCTGATAAGGCGTGCTCTCTTCTCCCTGGGATCGATCTGTGGGTATCCAAGCCATTGCTCGGCTACTGTGCTTGCGACCTGCCAGGAGTCTGGCAGCAATCGTTGTTCCTGCCTGTGAGGGATCACATCGCTGTGTGATGCCAGACAAGCCTAAGTCCTTCGTCTGGTGAACGAGGGATTACATCGAGGATACCAACCCTTACTGCTGATTCTACTTCAATGCTGCATCTATCCATGCCCTGGCTAGGGTAAAAACTCTTTTGTTGCCTGTGTGCGCGGACTTGAAAATACCAATGAAAATGGCTACACTCCAACAGATATAATGATGCTTCTTTATTAAACCAAAGGACAGTCAATACAGGATACAAAAAGGTAGACGCATTTCACACGTAATGTCATGTTTGTTCACCACCTGTTCACCTACTAACTTTTTGTATCCTGTATTGACTGTCCGTTGGTTTAATAAAGAAGCATCATTATATCTGTTGGAGTACGGCCATTTTCGTTGGTATTTTCCAGTTTGGCGGTGGTGAACCGAGGTGAGCACCCACAGTTATTTGGAGCCTTCCTAGTCGGCATGAGTGGTGTGTGCACCTGTTGTTAATTTGTGTGCACGGACTGCCTTTATATTCTGGTGAGCGTGCTTATGCCCAAGTCCCTTTCTTGTCACCATCATACAACAAATGGACACTGCATGCAGCTATCATAAGCCGGGTTTCAGAGGAAGAATCTTGGATGGCTGAGACATTGTGGACATCGCTGAACAGAGAGGGACCTTTGGATAAAAACCTTCTGACTTGGGGCGTGGTCTCGGCATGGAAGCGTGAGGACGCACCGGCTTGGAGCTCCTGGCTGACCACCGCAATTAACATGGATAATCCGCACCTACGGACCCCGGACTCGCTCCATAATATGCCTCCGAAGCGGCGCCAGTCACCCCAGCCACAGAGGACTCCGCGGCCGCGCTCTGCATCGATCGATGCCTTCTTCTCCGGCAGCCACAGGCCGGGCCCGGAGCCTCCCAAGATGGCGCCGACACGAGGCGCGCAGCATGAGAGGGCCCAGTCTCCTATCCTCTCACCGCAGATCCCACTGCCTACTCAACTCTCCCCGGTGTCTCCGGGCTCCTCCGCTGCCCCCAGTACTACCGCTGGCACGGCAGAGCTGCAGGGCCTGGCGGACTTGCGGGCACACATTCTTTCGCTCCCCACTGCCGCAGACCTGGACAAGCTGGCAGAGTGGGTCGAGCGGGCCCTGCGGCAGGACATAAACGCACTTCAGGAGGACACTGCTCACTTGGGGAACCGGGTTGAGTCCGTGGAGACCAGGGTGGACGATTTGGTTCCAGCTGTGCATGCCCTTACCGCTAGATGTAACCAGCAGGACAGGCGCATTGATGCCTTGCTGGATCAATTGGACGACGTTGAAAACCGCAGCAGGAGGGGTAACATCCGCATCAGGGGTCTGCCCGAGGCCACGGCTCACAAGGACATTGTTCCCACCTTACAAGGTATTTTCAAGCAGATATTGGGCCGGGACTCCCCTGATCACATAGAGATTGATTGCACACACAGGGCTCTGAGACCCCCTTCGGATAACCCCGAGAGACCCCGGGACATTATATGCAGGCTGCATAAATACTCAGTGAAAGACCGTATTATGTTCCATATGCAGGGTGTCCCCTCTATAGACTTTGATGGCGCACGGATCTCTCTCTTCCCGGATGTCTCCCGCCGCACGTTAATGCAACGCAGGGCCCTGAAGCCCCTTCTGGAATCCATCAGGGGGGCTGACCTAACCTACCGCTGGGGTTTCCCCTTTAGCCTCTCGGTTACTAAGAACGGCCGCCAACACGTCCTTAGACACAAAGATGACCTTCCGCACTTCTTGGCCCAGCTGGAGCTGCCCCCTGTGGACATTCCGGAGTGGCGGGTCTCCCCGGAGGTCCCCCTGCCTGCTCGCACCCCTCCTTGGCAACCTGCACGTCGCAGAGGCCATAATCGGCCTCGCAACAGACCTCCGCGCACGGATCAGTGATGCCTTCCTGCGTCTCCACTAGAGCCTCACTGCTGCCACTTTTTGAACTCTTTGACCTTCGGACCATGGATGACCTACTTGCCCATTCTTCTTCAGAAGATGATGATCGCCTGTGAACTGTTGGCCATACCTGGACCCTGTGGTGCATAGAACTTTCCGGCAGCTTCCTGTACCTAACCGTGGCTGGATGTACCGCACTTGAACTGCGTTCCCCCGTGGGGTAGATTGGGGGTCCACTCCACCCGGTGGGGTTTCAGCCGAACCCCTTGCTCTCTATGCCCTACCTCTTTCCCCCCAGAGGGGCTTTGGCTCCCTCCTATGCTGGACTCCCTGGAGTCCGTGGTGGATCCCCTCTTTTTTTTTGGGGTTCTGCCCAGGTGTGGCCAGAGGCGCCCCCCTCCCTGCCCTGCCCCCCTTGGAGGGGAGGGGGGGGGATCGCCCTGGCATACACTGAGTGTCCGCAGGGTCGTGGACGGTTCCGCGGCTTTTCCGGACCTGGTTTTTTGTTCTTATTGTTTGATTTGTTATTTCCTTTTCTTGACCAATGTGCTGTACCTGTTCTGGTGTTTTTGCCCCTGTTTTTGTTTATGGGTGCTGATCATTTCATTATTTCTCTGCAGAGTGCGCTGGTTCCAGTCCGTGGGTGCTGGGGGGTCCCTCACCCACTCCCCCAGGGTCGTCCCTGGGTAGCCGCTACCCTGCTTGATCCATGGCTTCGCTGAAGTTTTTATCCTATAACGTCCGGGGACTCGGCTCCCCCTTCAAACGTGGTAAGTTGTGGCTGGAGTTGAGGCGGGCGGGTGCACAGGTGTTTTTTTTACAGGAGACGCATTTTTGCTCCCAATCCACGCCACGACTGCCGACACACCTGTACAGCCAGTGGTTTGTCAGCTCCTCTCCCCGTCCGAAGTCCAGGGGCGTGGCCATTGCCATCCATAAGAATTGCCCTTTTGTGCCCATCGACCACTGCCTAGACCCCCAGGGTAGGTTTGTCTTTCTTAAAGGGACCCTCTATGGTAAAACCCTGTCCTTGGCCTCCATCTACGCCCCTAACACGGGCCAGTTGTCCTTCCTTGAGTCCACACTGGACGCACTTTCCTCGTTCCGAGAGGGCCGGGTGGTTCTGGGGGGAGATTTTAATTTCTGCCTGGACCCCCGGGCCGACACTTCGGCGGGACGCTCGGCTCATTCTGCCGCAGCCCACCGCTGCCTCTTGAGGCTGTTGCATGCTTCAGGCCTTGTGGACTGCTGGAGGCTGCTCCACCCCTCCTCCCGGGATTATAGCTATTTTTCAGCGACCCATAATTCCTACTCGCTTATCGATATGCTTCTCACTGATCAGGCATACCTGGATGCCTTGGTGGGAGCAGACATAGGGACCCGCACCCTTTCTGACCATGCCCCTGTGACTTTGTCCCTTGCCCCCCTGACTGATGCCACTAGAGCGTGGACTTGGCGCTTGAATGAGAACCTTCTGGACGACGCAGTGGTTGTCCGGAGGGTGACAAAGACATTGGGGAACTACTTCAGGGAAAACGCCGGGGATGACGTCGCCCCCTCCTCTATCTGGGAAGGCCACAAGGCAGTGGTCCGGGGCGAGTTGATCTCTCAGGGGGCTAGGCTGAACAAAGAGCGCTTGGCCGACATGAAACAGCTCCTTGACAAGCTCTGTCAAGCTGAGCTGACTCATAAGGGTAAAAAAGGGGGAGGGGTATGTTTGTATATTAAGAACAGTATACAGGTAAATATGAGGGATGATATTAATAATGGAGCTATGGACGAAGCAGAATCCCTATGGGTAGAGCTTCAAAGGGAAGGCACGGTGGGGAAGGTAATATTGGGCGTATGCTATAGGCCCCCAAACCAGAGGGAGGAGGGTGAGGTGGACCTCATGTTACAGATAGGATTGGCAGCAAGGATGGGAAATGTCATTATAATGGGGGACTTTAATTATCCTGATATAGACTGGGCAGAAGGAACCGCGCATTCAGCCAAGGCTCGGCAGTTCCTAAATGTTTTGCAGGACAATTTCATGGGTCAGATGGTGAATGCACCGACAAGAAACAATGCGGTACTTGACTTACTGATTACCAACAATACAGACCTGCTCACGGATATAGAAATACGGGACAACTTAGGGAACAGTGACCATAGGTCAATTGGTTTCAGTATTAATTACAGTAATAGGAAACACAAGGGTAATATAAGGACACTGAATTTCAAAAGAGCCAATTTCCCTAAACTGCGCTCGCTGCTAGAAAATATCAAATGGGATAGAACCCTGGGAACAAAGAACACGGAGGAAAAATGGGAGTGCTTCAAGAGCATACTTAACAAGGGGGTGGGCCAGTGCATTCCACAGGGAAATAAATTTAAAAGAGCAAAACTAAACCCTGGGTGGCTAAACTCCAACATAAAAATGTATATTAGTGCTAAAGAAAAGGCCTTCAAAAAATACAAGACTGAGGGGTCATTGGCAGCATTTAAGCACTACAAAGAGTGTAATAAGAAATGTAAAGATGAAATCAGGGCGGCTAAAATAGAACACGAGAGACATATAGCGGAGGAGAGTAAAAAGAACCCCAAGAAGTTCTTTAAGTATATAAACAGTAAGAAAGCGAGGCCAGAACACATTGGCCCCATAAAAGATGATAAAGGAAAAATGGCCACTGAGGACAGAGAAAAGGCGGAAGTGTTAAATAATTTATTTTCTTCAGTCTTCACAAAGGAATCGGGGGGCTACACGAACCCCGCTTGTAAGGCCGAACTAAATAATACACCTCAGGAAGTGCCGCCATGGCTAACAGAGGATAGACTTAGAGCTAAACTAGAGAAGCTTAACATAAATAAATCCCCGGGACCGGATGGCTTGCACCCAAGGGTTCTTAATGAGCTCAGCCAGGTGATTGCCAGACCATTATTCTTGATCTTTAAGGATAGTTTACAGACAGGTATGGTGCCAGCTGATTGGAAAAAAGCCAACGTGGTACCAATATTTAAAAAGGGGCCGAGATATATCCCGGGTAACTATAGGCCGGTCAGCCTAACATCAGTAGTCTGCAAAATTTTGGAGGGGATGATAAGAGACCACATACAAGACTTTAGTAATGAAAATGGTATTATAAGTAGTAATCAGCATGGATTCATGAAAAATCGTTCATGCCAAACCAATCTATTAACCTTCTACGAGGAAGTGAGCTGCCACTTAGATAAAGGTAAGCCTGTGGATGTGGTGTATCTGGACTTTGCAAAGGCCTTTGACACCGTTCCCCACAAACGCTTACTGTACAAACTAAGGAAGGTAGGTATGGACCATAAGGTGAGTACCTGGATAGAGAACTGGCTCCAGGGGAGAGTCCAGAGGGTGGTGATTAATGGGGAGTACTCTGATTGGGCGGGTGTGGAAAGTGGGGTCCCCCAGGGTTCTGTCCTGGGACGAATCCTGTTTAATTTATTCATAAATGATCTAGAGGAGGGGATATCTAGTACAATCTCAGTATTTGCAGATGATACTAAATTAGGCATGCCAATATCTTCTATGCAGGATGTGGAAATCTTGCAAGCAGACCTGAACAAAATAACGGGGTGGGCAACTACATGGCAGATGAGATTTAATGTAGAAAAATGTAAAGTAATGCACTTGGGGGCCAGAAACCAGAAAGCAAGCTACTCACTAGGGGGGGAACCTCTGGGTGAGTCTAGGATGGAAAGGGACCTGGGGGTACTGGTAGACAACAGGCTTGGAAGTGACATGCAATGCCAAGCCGCTGCAAGCAAAGCCAACAGAATACTGGGTTGTATAAAAAAGGGGATTCACTCCAGAAATAAAGAGATTATTCTTCCACTCTACAAGACTCTGGTCCGGCCACATCTGGAGTATGCTGTCCAGTTCTGGGCACCAGTCCTCAGGAAGGATGTGCTGGAACTGGAGAAAGTCCAGAGAAGGGCAACAAAAATAATTAGGGGAATGGAGGACATCAGCTATGAGGAAAGACTACAGGCACTGAACTTATTCTCTCTGGAGAAGAGACGATTGAGGGGGGATATGATATCAATGTACAAATACTGTACTGGCGACCCTAGCATAAGGAACAAACTATTCAGAGAAAGGAGATACAATAAGACACGTGGCCACTCACTAAAACTTGAGGAAAGGCGGTTTAACCTTAAAGTGCGTAAGGGGTTCTTCACTGTAAGAGCGGTAAGGATGTGGAATTCTCTTCCGCAAGCAGTCGTATCAGCGGGGAGCATTGATAGTTTCAAAATACTATTGGATGGACACCTTAAAGACCACAACATACAGGGGTATACAATGTACGGTTAAAAGCAAACACACACACACATCATAGGTTGAACTGGATGGACTTGTGTCTTTTTTCAGCCTCACTAACTATGTAACTATGTAACTATGTAACTATGTACTCGCATCCCGAAGCTTCAGACGGCTCGGGGATCGCTCACCCAACATCCCTCCCGCATCGCGGAGGCATTCAGGGAATATTATACCCAACTCTATAACATTGCCGACCCTTTGTCGCTGTCTGCGCTGGCTGCTAAGCGTGCGCGCATCTTGGACTACCTGGGGGAGTCTGCGACCCCGAAGTTTGCGGAGCAGGCGTCCACGTCCCTCGAAAAACCTATCACTGTGCTTGAACTGGAAGCGGCGATTAAGAAACTGCCAAAGGGTAAAAGTCCGGGACCTGACGGTTATACGAACGCCTACTACTTGAAGTTTAGCTCTTCCCTCCTGTCCCCGATGTGCGCCTATTTCAACGCCCTCGCCACGGGCTCCTCCGTGGCCCGGGACACCCTCCTCGCGCATATAACGGTTCTCCCCAAAGATGGGAAGGACCTCACCCTACCCAGCAGCTACCTTCCGATTTCGCTCTTGAATACGGACATCAAAATACTGGCTAGGATACTGGCAGACCGGCTGAAGCCCCTTCTGCCGTCGGTCGTCCATCCTGACCAAACGGGATTTATTGAGGGCCGGGAAGCACGGGACAATTCTAACAGAGCGCTGCAGATCATCCACTGGGTTAACTCACAGCCGTCCCATCCGCCCTGTCTCCTCCTGTCTACGGACGCCGAAAAGGCATTCGACAGGGTGGATTGGACGTATATGGAGTTGGTGTTGAAGCGTCTGGGGCTGGGACCGCGCATGTCCAGCTGGGTAGCGGCGTTATACGCCTCCCCTGAAGCGAGAGTTAAGGCGGGAGGCTTTCTGTCGGCTCCCTTTCCGATCCGCAATGGCACGCGCCAGGGGTGCCCGTTGTCCCCACTGATATTCGCACTGACACTGGAACCTTTCCTTGCCAGGGTCAGGGCGAATCCGGACATTAGCGGAGTCACTGTGGGCTCCACTGAACACAAGCTATCCGCCTATGCGGACGATGTTCTTTTCTACATAATCAAACCACAGACGACTCTGCCGGTTCTTATGTCGGAACTACGTGCATTTCAGGTTCTCTCGAACTTTAAAATAAATTTCGATAAATCGGAAATAATGCCCCTTAACGTCCCACAGGAAGTAGGAGACTCGCTGCGCCTGGTGTTTCCATTCACTTGGTGTCGCTCTAGACTTAAGAACTTGGGGGTATTCCTGCCCGGTAACTGTGCGGATGTTTACGAACAAAATTACGCCCCGCTTTCCTCGTTCCGAGAGGGCCGGGTGGTTCTGGGGGGAGATTTTAATTTCTGCCTGGACCCCAGGGCCGACACTTCGGCGGGACACTCGGCTCATTCTGCCGCAGCCCACCGCCGCCTCTTGAGGCTGTTGCATGCTTCAGGCCATGTGGACTGCTGGAGGCTGCTCCACCCCTCCTCCCGGGATTATAGCTATTTTTCAGCGACCCATAATTCCTACTCGCGCATCGATATGCTTCTCACTGATCAGGCATACCTGGATGCCTTGGTGGGAGCAGACATAGGGACCCGCACCCTTTCTGACCATGCCCCTGTGACTTTGTCCCTTGCCCCCCTGACTGATGCCACTAGGGCGTGGACTTGGCGCTTGAATGAGAACCTTCTGGACGACGCAGTGGTTGTCCGGAGGGTGACAAAGACATTGGGGAACTACTTCAGGGAAAACGCCGGGGATGACGTCGCCCCCTCCTCTATCTGGGAAGGCCACAAGGCAGTGGTCCGGGGCGAGCTGATCTCTCAGGGGGCTAGGCTGAACAAAGAGCGCTTGGCCGACATGAAACAGCTCCTTGACAAGCTCCGTCAAGCTGAGCTGACTCATAAGCGTACGCTCTCGGCGGAGGCCCTCAGGGAACTCGGAGCCCTTCGGGAAACCCTGTCCGACCTACTAGAGACGCAAATTGGGCGGCGCCTTCGGTTCCTGTCTCACAAGTTCTACGAATTCGGTAACAAGTGTGGGCGCATGCTGGCGCGGGCGGTTACTCGCATCCCGAAGCTTCAGATGGCTCGGGGATCGCTCACCCAACATCCCTCCCGCATCGTGGAGGCATTCAGGGAATATTATACCCAACTCTATAACATTGCTGACCCTTTGTCACTGTCTGTGCTGGCTGCTAAGCGTGTGCGCATCTTGGACTACCTGGGGGAGTCTGCGACCCCGAAGTTTGCGGAGCAGGCGTCCACACCCCTCGAAAAACCTATCACTGTGCTTGAACTGGAAGCGGCGATTAATGGACTGCCAAAGGGTAAAAGTCCGGGACCCGACGGTTATACGAACGCCTACTACTTGAAGTTTAGCTCTTCCCTCATGTCCCCGATGTGCGCCTATTTCAACGCCCTCGCCACGGGCTTCTCCGTGGCCCGGGACACCCTCCTCGCGCATATAACGGTTCTCCCCAAAGATGGGAAGGACCTCACCCTACCCAGCAGCTACCGTCTGATTTCGCTCTTGAATACGGACATCAAAATACTGGCTAGGATACTAACAGACCGGCTGAAGCCCCTTCTGCCGTCGGTCGTCCATCCTGACCAAACGGTATTTATTGCGGGCCGGGAAGCACGGGACAATTCTAACAGAGCGCTGCAGATCATCCACTGGGTTAACTCACAGCCGTCCCATCCGCCCTGTCTCCTCCTGTCTACGGACGCCGAAAAGGCATTCGACAGGGTGGATTGGACGTATATGGAGTTGGTGTTGAAGCGTCTGGGGCTGGGACCGCGCATGTCCAGCTGGGTAGCGGCGTTATACGCCTCCCCTGAAGCGAGGGTTAAGGCGGGAGGCTTTCTGTCGGCTCCCTTTCCGATCCGCAATGGCACGCGCCAGGGGTGCCCGTTGTCCCCACTGATATTCGCACTGATGCTGGAACCTTTCCTTGCCAGGGTCAGGGCGAATCCGGACATTAGCGGAGTCACTGTGGGCTCCACTGAACACAAGCTATCCGCCTATGCGGACGATGTTCTTTTCTACATAACCAAACCGCAGACGACTCTGCCGGTTCTTATGTCGGAACTACGTGCATTTCAGGTTCTCTCGAACTTTAAAATAAATTTCGATAAATCGGAAATAATGCCCCTTAACGTCCCACAGGAAGTAGGAGACTCGCTGCGCCTGGTGTTTCCATTCACTTGGTGTTGCTCTAGACTTAAGTACTTGGGGGTATTACTGCCCGGTAACTGTGCGGATGTTTACGAACAAAATTACGCCCCACTGCTAACGACAATCCGAAAAGACCTGGCCGACTGGACTAAACTGTCTGTGACGTGGATTGGTAGAGTGAACGTGCTTAAAATGAATGTCCTACCCCGCATCCTGTTTTACTTTCAGATGCTGCCTGTGCGCCTGCCCAGGTCCTTTTTCTTGAGCCTCAGCAGCCTGTTCATACGCTTCATCTGGGATGGTAAGCAGCCCCGACTGGCTTTCAAGAATATGCAACGTTCTAAACGAACGGGTGGTTTGGGGTTTCCGGTGGTTCGTAGGTACTACGAGGCGGTTGCTTTGCAACGTATCCTCGACTGGCACCACCAGGTTCGGGGCAAACGCTGGGTCCCCATGGAGAAATTCATGGCGGGCAGGAATTTGTCCCACGCTCCGTGGTTGCTACCGCCCGACAGAGGGCTCTCACCCCTGGCATCCCCTTCCACCACGCATGCCCTACAGGTGTGGGATGAGGTTAATGGGCGTCTCCAGCTGTCTACCCGCATCTCTCCGCTTGCACCCCTGGGGGGCTACACCTGGTTCCCACCCGGAGAGGATATATCCTTCTTCGGGACCTGGGTGCTCGGTGGGGAGATCCGCTGCGGCAGGTTTGTCCAGGAGGGGTCCATTGTGTCGTTGCCTGAGCTCAGGGAACGTTACAGAGGCTTCCCTATGGACTTTTGGAGGTATAACCAACTCACTCACTTCCTGCGCCCCTTCTTGGGCGAGGTGCGCTCTCCAACTCAGATGACGTCATATGAAAAATTGTGCATATCTAAAGATCCGATTCCTCATGCTATTGCGTTGCTTTACCAACTCCTACAGTCGGGCAGCCCTGCCCCGAAGCCCATATATATTCGGGAGTGGGAGAGGGACCTACAGCACACCTTCACGGACCAACAGCTGGACCACATGTACCAGCTGACGCACTCCAGCACAGTAGACACTAGAATGCAGGAAAATGGGTATAAGCTACTGACCCGTTGGTATCGGGTCCCCTCGAGGCTCGCACAGATCTACCCAGGCCAGTCGGACCGCTGTTGGAGGGGCTGTGGGGAGCGGGGCTCCTACCTGCACATTTGGTGGGAGTGCTCGCTCTTGCGCCCCTTTTGGCTGGATATCCGGGCTCAGATAACTGCGATCCTGGACGTGGACGTCCCGGACGACCCAAAATACTTTTTGCTTCACCTTCCCTCCATCGCCCTGAGCCATTACAGGAAAAGTGTCCTGCCACACCTCCTGAATGCGGCGCGCCGCTTTGTGCCGATTTATTGGAAACAATCGGCGGTGCCAACCCGCGCGTCCTGGGTTAAGATGGTGAATGATATCATGTCGGCAGAGGAATGGATGGCCAAATGTAAAGACCGTTACAATAAGTTTTATGCCAAGTGGGCGCTATGGATTCACTATACTACTCCTGACTCATAAGGACTCCTGACCCAGCTGCATCTGCCTTTGTACACATTGAGATGTTTAATTCTTTGATTTTTGATCCACCCAATTCCCCTTGTTTTTCTCCCCCACCTGACCTCCCCCTTTTCCCCTCCTCCCTTACCTTGGTCGAACCCGGCCTTAACCTCTCCATTCCTGCATTGCGCTGGTTGGAGGGAGGCCACCCTGCTCCCCACTCACCCTGCCCTATAATACGATTTCACTTTGTGGCAAGATTTGTGGCTGAAGTTGTGGGGTGGGGGTGGCAGATGAAGGGGAAGCCTGTGGGCGGGATACGGATCCCACCCAATTGTGCACGTTATACTTATTTCATGTGTGTTTGAAATTTCAGTGCTGATTCTGAGTGCCTTGGTGTTCTCCATCACCCGTCCGGCTCATGCAACCCGGTCGACTATTGGGGGTTTCTGTTGTCCCCCCTCTTTTGTTTACTATGCATACCCTGCTCTATTGCTGTTTTGTTACATGTCTCTTATTTTCTTAAATAAAGATTATATAAAAAAAAAAAAAAAAAACCTTCTGACTTTACAACTCCTTTAAACTTCCTTTTCCTGCATTCAGAGCTCCAACGTGCCTTTGAAGACTGTGTTCATGCCTGACACTTGGATGACCTTCATCCCTTTATCTACAGGGTGTGAGTTTGCCCATATACTGGCTAAATCCATCTCTAGAAGTAGAGTTCCATGCAGGCCAGACTTTTCCTAAGGTCACAGCCCATTATAATCGAGCTGTCTGGGCCCATTCAATTATTCAGTGTTTACTATCCTTCTCTACATATTCAACTGTTATTATTCATTACCAGTGCTTTAAGTGGCCCAAAAGAGGTGCCGTTACTCTATTTTAGCCTATAAATTTTGTTGCCCAAACTACCCCACATCAGGGTCCCCACAGAGCACCCCTCCTGGCCTGGGCTGGGACTCCGAAGCAGGGGGACTCACTGGTGCTGACTGGTCTGGCTTTGGAGTGGGAAATATTCTTGGGGGGGGGGGGCAATTGAGGGCGCAGATGTCCAAAATTAGTGTACTGGTACGCTAAGGAGCACGGAGAGGTGGCGGTATGCTCAAGAGCCGTATTTGGAAGTGGCGGTACTGAGTACCAGTGCACACCGGCCCACTTAAAGCACTGTTCATTACTGTTTGCTTTTTATTCTGTACATACCTGATTGGCAAGTGTTCAACTCAACCAAATTTGGGTGCTGTCCCAGGTTTTGGCTGACGTACACTCTGTTGCACCCACTGTCTGCTTATGTCAATACAGAAAAGCTGTTCTGTATATATTGTGTCTGTGGTTCAGTTAAAGGGGTGTACATTGTGTCCAAACCTAGAGTGTCAGAAGGGTTGGGGAGTTCCCAGGGTCAGGGCAGCACAAGAGGACAAGCAACATCCAACGGCCCCTACAGGGGTAACGCTACATATGTCATATATCAAGCCATATATATGGCTTGAGGAAGGAGAACTAAATTTCCCATCTTTTAAAGGGAAATGCTGAGCATGACAGGCATGCAGGTGGAGCTTGGGGCTGTCTCTTGATAGCTGTCAATCAGTGCATGTATGTGGGTTGAGACAGTATGCTGGGCCGATGACATATTCAAGCATGTTTCACCTTCTTCCAACTACATCTAGGAGGAAATGCGACTAGTAGCCATAAACGCTGGGGCCAAGTTGTTTAAACAAGAGGCAAGGGAGGAAATGCGACTAGAAGCCAAAAACGCTGGTGCCAAGTTGATTAAACACGAGGCAAGGGAGGAAATGCGACTAGAAGCCAAAAACGCTGGGGCCAAGTTGATTAAACACGAGGCAAGGGAGGAAATGCGACTAGGAGCCAAAAACGCTGGGGCCAAGTTGATTAAACACAAGGTAAGGGTACAAAGGAGGAAAAGGGGGCCTGTTTTGGGATTAAAACTGCTACAAAAATAGACAGTGAGAATAAATGCTTGATGTTTTCACATGTGGAGGGCAGCTACTACTTGACTGCTCAGAAGCATAGACTCATTTATGAGCAGCTAATAAACCAATATCTTGCCCCCCAAAAAGACACAGAAGCTGATTAAGTTGGAAATAGGGCAAGGCCACAGCTTTATTGAACTTTGCAAAAGTAACAACTTTCCAAATGTACCAAACAACAATACCAGTCACAGTTCTACCGTGAGCACCCATAAAACATAAACTTACATAGTCTAAGAGGCCTGTCCTTACTATCAGTGCCAGACAAACATTAGACTGACCCCAGAATTTAACTTGAGGGCATAGCCCATAAAGCAACATCAATTGCTGGCAAGGTCAAAACCGCCAATAAAGCTGTGACAAAACATCACAACGGGCGGGGGGAGTGGGCAACTCTTGTAACAGCTGAATCTCCTCAGAGCAGTTGGATGTGCCCCAGCGTAGCCTTTTCATAGAGTTTAGGCTCCACCCAGTCACCTCAGGTCTTTGTAGCCAATCCCAAGGGAGCTACTTAACTTCTCTTTTAGGTTCACACCCACAGTGATGACATGTTTCCAGCAGTCAAGGCTCCCTTTCCCTAAAGGCGGTTCAAGGGGCCTTCATATTCACCAGGAAAAAAAGCTATCCATGTACACCATTTGTGTATAGTATATCTTACTCTTATAGTATCTATAGTATATCTGTACTCAGTGGTGTCCATTTTATCATCTAGGGATTGAATTATTGAGATTATCTAGAATAAAAATAAGAAATTATCATTGTTTTATTTTATTTAACCCTCTAGTGAACCATGTGCATATGGTACTAAAGCCTCGTACACACGCAACAAATTTCCGCTGACCGGTCGTCCGTCTTTTGTCCAGAGTGGTGTCTGTTGGTTGGAATGTGCTCTAGACTGCACACGAATTTTCCGGCACGACAGAATTCTACTTCAGAAGTGATGTCATGTGTTGGATTGCTTTCTATGTGTTCTTTCATCTCTGAGCATGCCTAGTCTTGCTCATAAGATTTTTCCCCATCTAAATCTGTACTAATGAGACGAAAATCGGATGTGTTTTGACGGTCGACAAAAATGTTATAGCCTGCACACCAGGATTTTTTCGGCCGAAAAGTCGGAGTTGGTTGTCGGAAGCACCATACTAACAAGCTGAAAATCGGCAGATCGGTTGTCGGACGAAATTTCCTGGCCGAATTTCTATTCGTGTGTACGGGGCTTTAGTCCTGATCTGACTGGTTATCCACTAAACACACCTCCTAATAATGGCTGACTGTAGCTCCCTATTGGTGGTCAGTGGTCACTTACCCTTGTATATTCTCTCCCAGACTGCTCCTCTAGTGGTGGGATGATGTCACAGCTGGAACTAGGCAGGCACCAGCAGGCTGGGAATTGACAGTTCTGGCTAAAATATACTGCCCGGAACCGGAACATTCTGTATTCCATCCCTTGGTACCATTTGCCACTCTGCATGTGTTGCACATATGCTGAAAGTATGGTCAATAATTCCAATGTGCGAAGGGATCGGACCGGGTGAAACCAGAATTATTTTTATTGAAAACGTTTCTGCAATTACAAGGACATGAGTGAGGTATGATGACCTTTTAATCTGGTGGATAGCAACTTCTATTCTGTTCATACATACTATTACATATCGATATATATATAACAATATCAACATTTTCATATACAGGAATAACGTCCTCATAGAAAATAACCAATTAAACATGTGCTGATATGTTGTTACTCCTTCTGCATCACAGTGGTCTTATAGTACAATCTAATATGAGATATAAAAGCATAACACTATAATAACCACATTCCTGGTACACTGTAGTCATGTGACGAAACAGTGTGACCCACTAACATTTGTGCAGTATGTTATTCAATCACACAGTAGTGACAGCAGCCTTTACTGATCATAGGGATGTAAATTAAATCAATTTCGCCCTGTTTATAGCCATAAATATACTCCTTCTTACCTGCAATTACAAGGACATGAGTGAGGTATGATGACCTTTTAATCTGGTGGACAGCAACTGCTATTCTGTCCCCCCAGGAACAAAAGGTCTAACTTTTTAGTTCCTCCCATGCCTTGCTTGCAGTTGAACTTTGTGCTGCCATCTACTGGTAAATGAATAGAAATGCCATAAAATGGAAATGTGTTTTTTTATGGGGTACCTGACATCCCTTACACATGCAGAGCTGTATCTGACCCATGGGTCATAGATTGAGGGCCACCACTCTAAATTATTATAGAAAGCAGAGCCCACATGTATAATAAGCAGAAATGGCTTCCCCATGTACATGTATAATCACACACTATACAAAGGAATATTTTATAATGTGGATGACTTTGAGAAAAATATCTATATCCTGCTTTGGCATTCAACAATACACAACTAGTGGTGGGCTCTCTTATTAGACAGCCCAGCATGTATTGGAAACACACTGACGCATAGAACACCCGGCATTCAGCATCACCCACTTCACTGGTATTACCATACACTAGTCATCACCATCATTCATCTTCTCTGTCTGCTCTTTCATTTGCGTTCTTTTCCACAGGTACTGACCAATTAGAATTCAGAATAGCCCTCTCATGAGAAAATACATGTAAGCTTCACCAAAAATACCAATCCTTTTCCACTCAACTGATAACAAGAATTACTACACATCAGTACATCACAGGAATTGTATTACCCAATCAGCCCACTTTAGCTACTCGATCAGAATCATCACATTAAAGGGAGATGATAAATGTGCTTATATTACACTGTATCACCAGCCAGGTTCTTAGGAGTAAAAGTTTAAATTAAATTTTATGTGTTACGACTTAAAACCACATTAAAGAACATGAAACTCCATCTCCTGAATGTCCCCTCTCATGTGTCGGCAGTATATGATCTGTTGTCCATTAAAATCAGAGATGTATAGTAACTAAGTAGAACTACTTCACTACTGTACTTAAGTACCGAAAGGCGCTATCTGTACTTTCCTAGAGTAGAATTTTTTCTCCTACTTCCACTTTTACTTCACTCAAATGACCACTGCCAGAACAGTAGATGGCAGGTTTCATGAAGCTCAAAACATGTGTATTATCAGCGCATACGAAAATAAAAGCTACTGTATGTATAAATAAAAGCTGCATTTGAAATAATAAAAAACAATATGATGTTCAAACTTTTGACTTCTTTCTTTAATAACTACATAACACAGTACTTGTACTTTTACTTTCAGTACTTGAGTAGCAAAATTAAAAAAAAAAACTACTTGCAATACTTAAGTACAAAAGATGTTGAATACTTTAGTACTTCTACTCAAGTCACTTTTTGATAGAGCACTTCCACTTCTACTCAAGTCGCTTTTTGATCGAGCACTTGTACTTTTACTCAAGTATGGGTTTCGAGTACTTTATACAACTCTGATTAAAATATATAACATCTCTCAGCCTTCCAGCAAATACTCTTGAGAACGAGTGGCGTGCTAAGCCGTGTTGGGCTCCTGAAGCATGCATCAAGCGTTGCAAACAGAGCTTCTCTGAGATTGAAAAGTGTTCCTTATGATTCTGCAGATATTTCAAGCACACTACCATCTTTCCTGGCAGCCTTTTGATACCACACTTGATTTAACTCAGATGGGATATCCGATTGCAGTGGTCATCTGGTGGTAGCAGAGGTGTTCCTGGCCTTCAAGGGTGCAAGCAACCTATGCTTACAGGTGCATGATCATTATTAGAGTTGAGCGGACACCTGGATGTCCGTGTTCGGCGGGTTCGGCCAAACTTAAAAAAAAAGTCCGGGTCCGTGTCCCGGACATTTGCCGAACTTTTCCCGGACACCGAACCCCATTGAAGTCAATGGGGACCAGAACTTTCAGGCACTAAAATGGCTCTAAAACACCAATGGAAAGGGCTAGAGTGCTGTAAATGGCAGCAAAACGTAGTTAAGAGCATGGCAAGTGCTCTGCAAACAAATGTGGATAGGGAAATAACTTAAAAGAACAAAAAAAAAAAAAAAAACAGAAAAATAAAACAATGTTCTTCATCTCTGAAGGACGAGGCCCATATGGAGTAGGAGGGAGGTTAAGGTGGTGGTGGATGTGGCGGTGTCATAGGCGTGCGCACAGGGTGTGCCGGGTGTACCTGGGCACACCCTAATCACCTAGGGCACATAGCATTATCGCTCTGTTTGCCAGTGAGGAGATGGGAAAGATCTCCCTCGGACCTGCTCTGCTCTATTTCTCTTTGCCAGCAGGGAGAGTAATGTATCGGGCCATGTACATGTAGGCAAACACATGCATGTGTATTTAAACTTTGGGGTGCACACCCTAATGCAATAGTCTGCGCACACCTATGGGCGGTGTAGGTGGAAGCGGCGGTGGAGGAGGACCAGGGCCGGATTAAGAGCATCATGGATTTGGTGCTTAGGATTTTGAAGGGCCTTAAGGGCCGTGCCTTTGCATGCACCCAGAGGAGGAAGGGTGCAGCCATGAATGCCTAATTCAACATGGGATGCTCTCTCTGAAGCCCATAAACACATCCATGCATCGGCAACTGTCCCTCCTTGTCCGGCCTTCGTGCTGTGTGGGGAAGTTCTGAGGGAGCTGCCTGGGAAAGCGAGCATAGAAGCCAGACTTCTGTGTTTACAAGTGACAGAAGAGTGGTAACAGTGAATATGGCCAACCCGGGGCCTATATTAAGGTAGGGGCCTGGAGCTGCAGCTCCAATAGCCCCTATGTTAATCTGGCCCTGAGAAAGGCCGAGGTAGCCAACACTGCTTTTTTTCATAAATTTTAAATGAGGGTACACCCCAAAAGAGTGAGAAAGAGCAAAAATAGAACAATGGCTGGGTAAGGTCGGTATCCATCGCTATTCTGCACAAGGTACGGAAAAGTCCCGTGGGATCCATGCCTGGTTCATTTTAATGAACGTGAGCTTGTCCACATTGTCTCTGGACAGGCGGCTGCGCTTGTCTGTGATAACGCCCCCAGCCGTGCTAAATATCCGTTCAGATAATACACTGGCTGCAGGGCACGCCAGCACCTCCAAGGCGTAAAGGGCAAGCTCAGGCCATGTGCCCAACTTGGAGACCCAGAAGTTGAAGGGGGCAGACCGATCATTCAGTACGTCTAGGCGTGTGCACACATACTGCTCCACCATGTTGGTGAAATGCTGCCTCCTGCTAAGACGTTCCATATGAGCTGCTGGTGCTGCTGTTTGTTGTGGCGTGCTGACAAAGCTTTTCCACATTTCGGTCATGCTAACCCTGCCTTCTGAGGTGCTGGCGGTGCCCTGGTTAGGTTGGCGACCTCTTCCTCCTCCTCCTCCTCCTCCTCTGCCTTGTGCTTCCACTGTGGCCCCGCTGTCAGGTGGGAATGCCAGCAGCATCGCGTCTACCAGCGTGCGCTTGTACTCGCGCATCTTGCGATCGCGCTCCAGTGAGTGAATTAAGGACGGTACATTGTCCTTGTAACGGGGATCCAGCAGCGTGGCCACCCAGTAATCGGCACAAGTTAGAATGTGGGCAACTCGGCGGTCGTTGTGGAGACACTGCAGCATGTAATCGCTCATGTGTGCCAGGCTGCCCAGGGGCAACGACAGGCTGTCCTCTGTGGCAGGTGTATCGTATGTGTCCTCTGTATCCCCCCAGCCATGCACCAGAGATGGCCATGAGCTGGCCTGGGTGCCACCCTGCTGTGAACATGGTTCCATCTCCTCCTCCAGCTCCTCCTCCTCATCCTCCAGAACTGTGCCCCTGCTGGACAATTGTGTCCCTGGCGTTTGTGTGTGCAGGAACCCACCCTCAGAGCCCCTTGTGAATGACTGCCCTGAAAGCCTTGGAAATGTTACCTCTTCATGCTCCTCCTCCTCCTCATCCTGCGCCACATCCTCTTCCATCATCGCCTGAATTGTTTTTTCAAGGAGGAATAGAAGTGGGATAGTTAAGCTGACAATTGCGTCATCGGCACTGGCCATGTTGGTGGAGTACTCAAAACAGCGCAACAAGGCACACAGGTCTCGCATGGAGGCCCAGTTATTGGTGGTGAAGTGGTGCTGTTCCGCAGAGCGACTCACTTTTGCGTGCTGCAGCTAAAACTCCACTATGGCCTGCTGCTGCTCGCACAGTCTTTCCAGCATGTGCAAGGTGGAGTTCCACCTTGTGGGCACGTCACATATGAGGCGGTGAGCGGGAAGGCCGAAGTTACGCTGCAGCGCTGACAGGCGAGCAGCAGCAGAGTGAGAACGCCGAAAGTGCGCACAGATGGCCCGCACTTTCTGCAGCAGCTCTGACATATCGGGGTAGTTTTTAAGGAACCTCTGCACCACCAAATTCAGCACATGCGTCAGGCAAGGGATGTGCGTCAAACCGGCTAGGCCCAGAGCTGCTATGAGATTTCGCCCGTTATCGCACACCACCAGGCCGGGCTTGAGGCTCGCTGGCAGCAACCACTCATTTGTCTGCTGTTCCATGCTCCTCCACAACTCCTGCGCGGTGTGTGGTTTTTCCCCCAAACAGGCAAGTTTTAAAACTGCCTGCTGTCGTTTACCCCTGGCCGTGCTGAAGTTGGTGGTGAAGGTGTTACGCTGTCCGGATGAGGAGGCGGTAGAGGATGAGGAAGCGGAGTAGGAGGAGTTAGGAACAGGAGGCAAACTGAAGCGCCCTGCAATCCTCGGTGGTGGAAGGACATGCGCCAAATTGCTATCCGCCTCAGGCCCATCCGCCACTGCATTTACCCAGTGTGCCGTTAGGGAGATATAACGCCCCTGACCGTGCTTACTGGTCCACATATCGGTAGTTAGGTGGACCTTGCCACAGATGGCGTTGCGCAGTACACACCTGATTTTTTCCCCCACTTGTGCAGGGAAGGGATGGCTTGCCTGGAAAAGTAGTGGCAGCTGGGCATGACGTACTGTGGGACAGCCACCGACATAAGGTTTTTAAAACTGTGCGTCTCCACCAGACGGAATGACAGCATTTCAAAGGCCAAGAATTTTGAAATGCTGGCATTCAGGGCCAGGGATCGCGGGTGGGTAGGGGGGGTACTTCTTCTTCCTCTCAAGTGTTTGGGAGATGGAAAGCTGAACGCTTCCACGGGACATTGTGGAGATGGTTGGTGACCCAGGTGGTCGTGTTGCTGACAGATCGTCTGTTTGCGGGGTGGCAGGAGCCGGTATCACTACAGATGTGGCTGGAGCGGCAGAGACTGCAGCAGAAGAGGAAGCAGGATGAGCCAGAGACATTTCTTGGTTTTGAAGGTGTCTACTCCACTGCAGCTCGTGCTTTGCACTTAGATGCCTGATCATGCAGGTTGTGCTCAGGTTGAGAAGGTTTATGCCTCGCTTCAGGCTCTGATTGCACAGGGTGAAAACCACTCGTGTCCTGTCATCAGCACATTTTCTTAAGAACTTCCACGCTAGAGAACTCCTTTGAGCTGGCTTTGGTGCGCTTGTTCCCTTGCTGCGTTGGGCAGTAGCAGGCGTAGTGTCTAGGGCACGGCCGCTCCGCTTCTGCACCCTGCTCCCTCTTCTGCTGTGTTGGTGGCTCTGTGCGACCACCGCCTCTGCCTCCAAACTACTCAGGTCACCTGCATGACCTTCATTCCATGTGGGGCCGAGGACCTCATCGTCCTCCACATCATCTTCCACCCAGTCTTCACCCCTGCCCTCCTTGTCGGTCTCCACAATTCTGAACGCCGCAGCAGTTGGCACCTGCGTTTCGTCATCATCGGAGACGTGCTGCGATGGTCCTTGCATGTACTCATCTTGAGAAATAAGTGGTTGGGCATCGCTGCACTCAATCTCTTCCACTTCTGGGGCAGGGCTAGGTGGATGGCCCTGGGAAACCCTGCTGACAGAGTCATCAAAAAGAAGAAGAGACTGCTGCATGGCTTGGGGCTCAGACTGCTTGCCTGATTTGCAAGGGGGTGAGGTGAAAGACGGTTGGACATCGGCTGCAGGTGCCAACTCTGACCTTTCTGCAGTAGACTGGGTGGGAGACAATGTGAAGGAACTGGAGGCACTGTCAGCAGCAAACCAATCTACTATCGCCTCTACGTGTTCTGGCATCATCACTTCTAGAGGCGTATGATGCCCTACCAAATACTGATGCAGGTTCTGTCGCCTACTAACACTTGAGGAAGGCTTTCACTTGTGCGTGTAGCTGGCACAGATCGACCACGTCCTCTCCTTGCAACAGGAGCTCTACCAGCAGCACCACGACCCAGGCCACGGCCCCTATTTGACGGTCTCCTCATATTTCTGTAATTTATGATCTTGCCCTAGAAAGGTGTTTATTGAATAGCGGAACAAAACAACAACAGTATCGCACGGGTGTATCTCACAGTCAAATATGCAAACTATGCCGCAATTTAATGTTTTTTACCCCAAAAGGGTGTATATTGAATAGAGGAATAGGAAAAAGGATAAAAAACGGTGTATCTCACACTTACAAACACAGACTAGGCCCCGATTAAAATTTTTTGTACCCTAAAGGGAGGATGAGGAGGAGGAGTTGGGAACAGGAGGCAAACTGAAGCGCCCTGCAATCCTTGGCGGTGGAAGGAGATGCGCCAAACAAATTTAAAAGGTGTATCTCACACGTACTGATACGGACTATGCCGTAATTTAATTTTTTTACACTCCAAAAGGGTGTATATTGAATAGCGGAATAGGAAAAATTTTATAATACGGTGTATCTCACATGTACAAACAAAAACTAGGCCCCGATTACAATTTTTTGTACCCTAAAGGCAGGATGAGGAAGAGGAGCAGGAGGAGTTGGGAACAGGAGGCAAACTGAAGCGCCCTGCAATCCTCGGCGGTAGAAGGAGATGTGCCAAACAAATTTAAAAAGGTGTATCTCACATGTACCGATACAGACTATCCCGCAACTAAATTTTTTACACTCAAACAGGGTGTATATTGAATAGCGGAATAGGACAAATTTTACAAAACGGTGTATCTCACACGTACAAACACAAACTAGGCCCCGATTACAATTTTTTGTACCCTAAAGGCAGGATGAGGAAGAGGAGTAGGAGGAGTTGGGAACAGGAGGCAAACTGAAGCTCCCTGCAATCCTCGGCGGTAGAAGGAGATGCACCAAACAAATTTAAAAAGGTGTATCTCACATGTACCGATACAGACTATCCCGCAATTTAATTTTTTACACTCAAACAGGGTGTATATTGAATAGCGGAATAGGACAAATTTTACAAAACGGTGTATCTCACACGTACAAACACAATCTAGGCCCCGATTACAATTTTTTGTACCCTAAAGGCAGGATGAGGAGTAGGAGGAGTTCGGAACAGGCAGGAGGCAGACTGAAGCACCCTCAAATCCTCGGCAGTATGAGATGCGCCCCAAAAATTGGAAAGGTGTATCTCACACGTACCGACACAGACTATCCCGCAATTTAATTGTTTATACCTAAAGGTTTTGATTAAATAGCGGAATAGAAAATATGATATCAAAAAGGTGTATGTATCTCACACGTACCGACACAGACTATCCCGCAATTTAATTGTTTTTACCCAAAGGTGTAGATTAAATAGCGGAATAGAAAATATTATCAAAAAAAGGTGTATGTATCTCACACGTACAGAACCTGACTAGGCCCCAATTACTATTTTTTGTACCCCCAAAGGCAGGATGAGGAGTAGGAGGAGTTTGGAACAGGCAGCACCCTCAAATCTTCAGAAGTATGAGATGCACCCCAAAAATTGGAAAGGTGTATCTCACAGGTACCAACACAGACTATCCCGCAATTTAATTGTTTATACCCAAAGGTTTTGATTGAATAGCGGAATAGAAAATATTATCAAAAAAAGTGTATGTATCTCACACGTACAGAACCAGACTAGGCCCCAATTACTATTTTTTGTACCCCCAAAGGTAGGATGAGGAGTAGGAGGAGTTCGGAACAGGCAGCACCCTCAAATCTTCAGAAGTATGAGATGCACCCCAAAAATTGGAAAGGTGTATCTCACACGTACCAACACAGACTATCCCGCAATTTAATTGTTTATACCCAAAGGTTTTGATTGAATAGCGGAATAGAAAATATTATCAAAAAAAGTGTATGTATCTCACACGTACAGAACCAGACTAGGCCCCAATTACTATTTTTTGTACCCCCAAAGGCAGGATGAGGAGTAGGAGGAGTACGGAACAGGCAGCACCCTCAAATCTTCAGAAGTATGAGATGAACCCCAAAAATTGGAAAGGTGTATCTCACAGGTACCAACACAGACTATCCCGCAATTTAATTGTTTATTCCCAAAGGTTTTGATTGAATAGCGGAATAGAAAATATTATCAAAAAAAGTGTATGCATCTCACACGTACAGAACCAGACTAGGCCCCAATTACTATTTTTTGTACCCCCAAAGGCAGGATGAGGAGTAGGAGGAGTTCGGAACAGGCAGCACCCTCAAATCTTCAGAAGTATGAGATGCACCCCAAAAATTGGAAAGGTGTATCTCACACGTACCAACACAGACTATCCCGCAATTTAATTGTTTACTGTATACCCAAAGGTTTTTATTGAATAGCGGAATAGAAAATATGATATAAAATTGGTGTGATTTATCAATAGCACATGTGAACAGCAGTGTCTTATATCATTCAGCTCTGCTGCAGGCTATGGAGGGGAAAAAAAAAAAAATTCCCCTTTTAAGTGTAATTTTTAACTAGATTAGTACAGACTATGCCACAATTTAATTTTTTTAACCCAGGGCTGTATATTGAATAGTGGAATAGAAAAAAGTGTATGATTTTTGAAACCACTCAATAATAGCACATGTGAACACACACAGCAGTGTATTATCACAGTCAGCACAGCAGCACTGAAGGAAAAAACGCTGCACACAGTGACTGATAGAAAAAGACTTTTTTCCCTCCTCCTCAGTGGGCAAAAAAGATTGTTTTCACTGCACCCCACACACAGCAAAATCGATGTGGACCAGCTCTGCTGCAGGCTAAACAAATTGGCCAAAAATGTTAAAAAATTTTGATTTTTACATTTTTTTGGGGAATTTCATATAAAAAAATGTGAAAAATATTGTAATTATTGCAAAATTTTTTTGTTTATAGCGCATGATCCAAAAATCGCACAGGTGATCAAATACCACCAAAAGAAAGCTCTGTTTGTGGGAAAAAAATGATGTCAAATTTGTTTAGGTGCAGCGTCGCACGACCGCGCAATTGTCCGTTAAAATCACGCAGTGCCGAATCGCAAAATAGAGCCTGGTCAGGAAGGGGGTAAAATATTCCGGGGCTTAAGTGGTTAAATAGAACACCAGAGACATGATATCCACCACCTGGGAAAAATCTATACACTTAAATGTATAAAGAAAGCATGGACTCCTTATGGTGCCGAGTCAAAAAGCATGACAGGGAGATAGATCTCCACATTGAATGGCTGCAGGGGTTTCACACTGCCAGGCTGTAGTTGAAATGTCACGCTCTCGGTAATATCATATGTTCCAAGTATCCAAAAAAACAAAATAATTCCACATAGTGTAAAACCATAAGATAACACAGTTTATTGAAGAAGTACAGGACATTTACATTCCATTAGTAGATTAAGCCCTTTGAATAAAACAATCCATCAATCTGTCAAACATGTGGTTTGCAATGGCCTGACTGGGACTTTGATCACATTGGTGTGGTTCCCTCCATTGAACCACTGACTTTTGAGCGCAGCACTTTATCACACAAATTTTTCTATGAAGCTTGATTAAACCACAAGAGACATATTTCTTAGAAAATAAATATGTTGCATTGACAGGTTTAATAGTACCAGATCCGTTTTTATTGCTAAATTGGGTCAGATCTGGTGGGATAAATAATTTAATGTGGTATTAAACCACATGCATGGGATAGGCATAAGGCTATCCTTCATACAAGATAGGGCCAGGGACTATTCATAGGATTCAGATATATTGGGCAGACTAGATGGGCCAAATGGTTCTTATCTGCCGACACATTCTATGTTTCTATGTAACCCACCAATTTAATTGTTTCTCAACAAATTCAAGGCATGCCATGCTTTTCCCCTTGACTGAACTGTCAAGCCATCAAATAGCTGGTGTCATAACTGATAAAACTATGGTAATTGCAGATCAAACAGAAGCTAAAATGGCAGCTTTCTTGGTTCTACTTTAAATAGACACATGCTACCTTTGGGCGCACTTTAAAATGATGTTTTTAGATACAGCCAGCAGGTGGAGCATTAGCTCTTTTTTCATGTTTTCTAGGATTCATTTTGGTGATCTGTGAAAAAAAAAAAGCCAGTTATTTACAGAGATCCATAGCTCATGCTAAAATGTATCCAACAAGTGAATCAGCACATGGCCGTGACTGATCTTCCTCTCTCCTTCCTCAGAGCTCCATCATTGGTTCACCCTATATTTTTTTATGGATTTGTAAAAATAAAACAAAATGTATATATATATATATACATCTATATAAACTGCTTAGAAAAATCAAAGGAACAGTGGGGGAAAAATGTGCTGGATATCTATACTGACATGGACTGGGTAATGTGTTAGGAATGAAAGGATGCCACATTGTTTGACAGAAATGAAAATGTTTAACCTACAGATGGCTGAATTCAAAGACACCCCCAAAATCAAAGTGAACAAGCAGGCTAGACCATTTTGCTGAAATTTCATCTTTTCTGACTAGTTTTTCACTAGTTTTGCATTTGGTTAGGGTCAGTGTCACTACTGGTAGCATGAGGCGATACCTGGACCCTATCAATACATGCCATTGCTAGAAGGTTTGCTGTGTCTCCCAGCACAGTCTCAAGAGCATGAAGGAGATTCCAGGAGACAGGCAGTTACTCTATTCAGTAAGCTATTTATATATTTACCTGGACTTCACCCACTACCTCCTGCTTATCAGCCTCCTCTACAGACTTCACTTGACTGTTGGTGATCACCATTGCTGAAGTCTGCCAATAACAGAATACAGGAGGGAAAGAGTTACCAGCAAGTGACATCACATTAAACCATGGGTGTCCAACCTTTTGGCTTCTCTGGGCCACATTGAGTGTAGAGAAATTTTCTCGGGCCGCATATAAAATATATACTATAGTATATAAGTAATAAAATGCCGCTGCGCCCTTCCCGCGCCGCCGCGCATCCCCCCCCCCCCCCGCACTACTTTTGCACAACTAGAGGATGATCAAATGAAATGGAATCAGTATACAGAGGTTTACTTATTCTGAGAGATATTAAAGGAACACTCTAACCACCATGACCACTTCAGTGATTTGAAGTGGTCATGGTGGTAGGAGTCAGAAATACTGCACATCCTCGCCTTCCCCCTCCCCTTCGAGGCAGCCTCTGCCTACCGTTAGAAGCCACTGTGGCTGTGCCCTCGACCCGACTTCCTTCCTCCCCAGCAAAAAAAAATAATTGTCAGGGTGCAGTGGGCCGCATTGACTGCGGTTCCGGGCCGCATGCGTCCCCCGGGCCGCAGGTTGGACATGCCTGCATTAAACAATAACTACCCAAGCACATGTATAACTATTAAACTGCCATAGGCAACTAAGGCTTTCAAGGCTTATTCTACCTTTTGATTTAAAATAATAATAAAAACAATAAACGCACACACATTGCAAAAAGAAAAAATATGCATTTAATAATTTTTTGCTTTGGAGTCTGTAAAGCAGGCATGTCCAACCTGCGGCCCGTAACCGCAGGCAATGCGGCCCACTTCCCCCTGACAATTTTTTATTTTTTTTTGCTGGGGAGGAAGGAAGTCGGGTCGGGGGCACGGCCACGGCGGCTTCCAACTAACTGTAGGCAGAGGCTGCCTTGGAGGGGATCATACTTTAGTTGTGTTAAATTAGTGCTGGGGGGGGGAGGGGCACGGCAGCGCGGGAAGGGGGCAGCGGTGTTTTATTACTTATATACCTTAACTATAGTATATATTCTATATGCGGCCCGAGAAAATTTCTCTATACGCAATGTGGCACAGAGAAGCCAAAAGGTTGGACACCCATGCTGTGATATGCGGATGGCTGGGGCAATATAGAGGTTCCTACAGACTATTCCTTTGGCCCCAAGTCTTTATAAAAAGGTAAAAACCTTCAGTTATGGGATTGGAGGAAGTAATCAATGGACTACGAGTGCAGCAATGTCACCACACTTGTATTTCATTGAAATCTGTAGTATCTCTGCCATGGTGGCGTATGGAACTTGTAGTCTTACACAGATTCACAGAGTATTGTAGTCCTAACACAGATCTGAGTGAACGGATGATATGAGTTAGGACAGAGGGGGGCAGATAGAGGGTAGGGGGCTGGAGAATGGCACCATGATTCATGTTACACTACAGGTATCAGTGTAACATTGGCATGGTCAGAAAGGTGGATTAGCCTGTAAGAAAAGCTACAGGTGATATTATCTGAAGATCCTAACCAGACACATATACAGAGCTCTACATTTTAAAGGCCAGTGTGGAGCAGCAGATGGGTTTGGAGCAGCTCCTCCACACTGGGCTTAACCCTCCTCTTATGTTAGAATTACGTTACTATCCATGATGTTAAGGGTCGGTTTTGACCCGTGTTTTAAATCAGCCATAAAATACCCTCTGAATAATTATTTATCATCAAATTTGTTTCTTACCTCTTGGTTACCTTATTAGGCTTCTTTATCCTTGAAAAGATTGGTTTTAATATTTTTGGTGTGACCCCTAGACCTTTCTTTTGATAGCATACCTCTCATTGTCAAATTTAAAAAATGGTAAAATAAAGTCAGCAACTCTGAAATGAATTTGTCCTATGTTTCTTCACTTTATTTAGAGAAGCAGACAAGCAGTCAAAGAGATAGGCCCCTCCCTAACTACAGCTCACAGGGTTGAGAGGGGATTGGCTGTCACTGTTACTAAGCAGAGAGAGTGTTTATGATTTCAGTTTTGGAACTTATTAGTGTCCTAAAATCCTATATTATAACTGGGTCAGAATTGACCCTAACACCATGAACGTCTTAATTTTCACCACAGTATTTTATAATTTAGTGAAAAGGATTATTTTTCTATTACATTGTTTAAATAGAGGTTCCTGACAAAGTAAAAAAATCTTGATGCAATAAACAAATTTATGTGATACTTATAGACATTCAAAACCTGAAAACGGGTAGGTTCTGACCCTAACATAAGAGGAGGGTTAAGGGAGTTACTTAGGCCATCCAAACATGGATTAATATTCAGCTGCTTCAGCAGGGACCGGCTGATATTCAATCCGTGTATGGACACTGTGCTCTATCTACTAATCCACTTCTGTACATCCGCCCTGTCAGATTCCCCCCACTCGATCAGCTCTGCAGGCTATAGCCTACAACACTGATTAGGTCTATGGACTTATGGGCCATACACACTATAAGATTTTCTGAAGACTTTTTCCTTTAGATTTACCAAAACCATATAATATGAGGTCAAACCTAAACACTTTCAATTTGTATGCAATCTGGCAGGCCCTTGCACTACATAGAAAAGGTAAATCTAAAGGAAAAAGTCTACAGAAAATCTTATAGCGTGTATGGCCCATTACTCCCATGTCTGGTTGAAGGTAAATCTAACAACAAAAGTTGTATAGTGTGTATCCAGCCTAAAGCTGGATACACAATATCCAACTTTTGTGGTCAGATTTCCTTCAGATTTACCTTTTCTATGTAGTGCAAGGGCCTGCCAGATTGCATACAAATTGAAAGTGTTTAGGTTTGACCTCATATTATATGGTTTTGGTAAATCTAAAGGAAAAAGTCTTCAGAAAATCTTATAGTGTGTATGGCCCATTAGTCTTAGGACTTTGATGGTGGGGAAGTCTCCCTGTCATCAGAATACAAATAGCTCGGAAGGGATTGAATAGCTCAAGTGTGTGAATGGGCGATTCAAGTCAGTTTTTTTTCCCATTTTACTCATGGTTGAATAAAAACTGACTCATCTATGGGTTGCCTTACACAAACGTGATTAAGCCAGATAAAACATGAGGGGAATCTAGTTACCATTTTTATTATTTACCTAAAACCCTTAAAGCTGAACTAAAGCCTTACATTTAGTTTTGCACAGTTGTACAAAATCCTCTCCTATTTCTTTCTTTATATTTTAAAGTATATTGAAAGACGAAACTTTTTTTTTAGCTTTGGAAAGAGTGGAGAGGGATTAGAACATCTTTCAGGTTTTTATTGATGTCCCAGTTAGGCAGAGTCACCCTCTCTTTGTCCTGTTTACTGTTATCACCAAACGTGAAAGTAAAAGAAAAACACAAATTTTGGGTTGTCCCCAGAACAGGAATAGAGGGGAAATATTCCAATGAAGAAAGCAGTTCTGGTGACAACAAGAGAGTTCTTTACGTTGGAGGGATATTCTCCCACTTCCTGTTTTGGCTACAGGACAGTAAATGATGGGAAATTTCCCCAATGGGACACAGACAGAAAAAATTAACCCTTCAGGGGTTATAAACCTCCCTTATGCTATCCAAAATAAGGGGGAAAAACATTTTCTTTAGTTCTACTTTAACCACTTAAGCCCCGGAAGGTTTACACCCCTTCATGACCAGGCTATTTTTTGCAATACGGAACTGCGGCGCTGTACCCAAATACAATTTATGTCCTTTTTCCCCCATAGAGCCTTCCTTTAGTGGTATTTAATCCCCTCTGTGATTTTAATTTTTTGTGTTATAAACAAAAAATTTTGTCTTACCGTAAAAACCTTTCTCTGATGTTCATTGACGGACACAGCTCCAGAATCTTCTTGACAGAAGAAATATAACCAAACTCACGAGAGGGGTGGGTGCTGTGTCTGTCAATGAACATCAGAGAAAAGGATTTTATGGTTAAACAGAAATCCAATTTTCTCTTTCGTTCATTGACGGACACAGCTCCAGAATTTTCTTGACCATTGGGATGTCCCAAAGCAGTGTCAAACATGAGGGGTGGGAAAAACACAGCAGAAAAAAATTCCCAAAGGCTAAGCCTAGCCAACCAGGTAATATAGAGCTCAACCAGAAACAACTGAAGCTCACTTAAAAAAACACACACACTCTCAAAGAGGACTAGTTCTCTCAAACAGCAGCCTGAAAAACCTTGCGGCCAAAAGCAGCATCCACAGATGCCAACACATCTACTTTATAAAATTTTGTGAAAGTGTACACAGACGACCAAGTGTCTGCTTTGAAAACCTGCATCACTGACGCCTGATGGCGGAAAGCTCAGAAGGCACTAAGCACCCACATAAAATGCACCTTAAAAGGGAAAGGAGGAACCTGGCCCTTGATTGAATAGGCCTGCACCACCATCTGTCTGATCCATCTGGAAATAGTCACGGCAGACACAGCCAACCCCTTGCGAGGTCCACCCGTGAGGACAAATAGTGAGTCTGATTTCCTAAAGGTTGCTGCCAGGTACACCCTGATCGCCCGAACCACATCCAGATAGTGCAAGGCAATCTCCTTAGGATGCTTTGGCATAGGACACAGGCTAGGCAACACAATGTCTTCATTCAGAGGGAAAACAGAGAAAACAGTAGGAAGGAACAATTGACAAGGGTGAAGCACTACTTTATCTCTGTCAACCACCAAGTAAGGTGAACGACAAGTCAAAGCTGCCAGCTCCGATATCCTGAGTGCAAAAGTAGCAGCCACCAAGAAGGCAACCTTCTGGGACAATGTAAGCAAAGGAATATCGCAAATATTTTTGAAAGGCGGTTTCTGAAGAACCGACAGTACCAAATTGAGGTCCCACGGAGGCAACAGAGACCGCACAGGTGGAGCCAAGTGGTGAACCCCCTGAACAAAGGTGCGAACCAAGGAATGCCTAGCCAAAGGACATTAAACGAAAATCGCCAAGGCCTGAAACCTGGCCCTTGATGGTACCCAAGGCCAGGCGCTGTTTCACACCTCTTTGGAGGAACACCAAAAATAAAGCCACCGAAGAGGAACGGGGAGAAACCAGGACATTATGCTGCCTGGGTCCAAGAATAAAATACTGCCCCCCACTCCCCAAAAAAAAAAAAAAAAATACACGCCCAACAAAAGGCCCCTACATTTATTATTTTATACAAATATAACCTTTAGAAAATATTATATATACTGTTATCTTCTTCCATAACTCACTACTGAACTGGTCCACCAAACACCCACTGTCTGTTCTCAGTCCTCCTGTCACTCCTGTGTCTGCCACCCCACAGAAGATCCAGCCTGCCCTGAATGAGATGGAGTGCGCTGATGTCTGAGGTCATTGCGCACACCACGATCATGTGAAGGGGAAGTTCCCAGGAGGAGATACTGTGCCTCCTCATACTCATCAGTTTAAACTACGGGCGACAGTATGAGATGGGGAAATGCCACCCGTAACATGCCGTGAACTGATAATACATAAAATTGCTGTAAATAAAAATCTTGGGAGTCAATTTGCTGCCCCTCTCCAAGTGCTGCCTGGGTCCAATGGACCCAGTGGGACCCATGGTAGGGCCGGCCTTGGGAGAAACCCCCAGAGACTCACACCACGCAATGTACGACTTCCAGACATGATGGTAAGTCTTACTAGAAGTAGATTTTCTAGCTTTTAACAGCGTGGGAATCACCGAATCCGACAACCCCCTATTCATAAATATGTAACAATAAGCGTATATTGATTGGTTTGCGCAAAAGTTATAGCGCCTACAAACTATGGGATATTTTTATGGAATTTTTTTTTAACGAGCAATGGCGGCGAACAGCGATTGTAGCGGGGCTGCGAAATTGTGGCAGACTAATTGGACACCTAACTGACACTTTTGACACTTTTTTAAGTACCCGTGACACTAATACAGTCATCAGTGCTAAAAAAGATGTAATAATGACATGTACTAATGATAAAAACAGGGGCATTCAAAGGGTTAAGTGTGCTCCTAGGGAGTGCTTTATGACTGTGTGGGGGGTGGCTTAACTGGAGGAAGACATAGATCCGTGTTTCTGCTTAGAAACACAAGATCTCCATCTTCCTCTCTGACAAAACGGCGGTCTGCCTTGTTTACATAGGCAGACCACCATTCTGCCTCTCCTGAGAACGTTCGGTGGGTCCCGGTGGACATTGTGTCGCATGTTTGGCTCCCGATGTGTCCAATCACAGCGGATCACCTGCAGCGCGTGCCCAAGACCCTGTGCATGAAATCACGTACAGAAACATGATTTCCCACAGGAGGGCCGTCCTGCCGCAGTATATCTGCATGGGGCGGTCCATAAATGGTTAAATAGATTTCTCTGATTTCCCTGCACACTGAGAGCTTCTCACAGTGTGCACTGGAAGCTGCAGTAGATCAGATAGAGCCGGTCTCATTTCCTAGGTGTGGAATGTAAAGCATTGTCTAGTCCTATCCTCCTTAGCCTGACTGTCCCTGGCTGTCCTTTTCATTCCTTGAATTTCAGTTCCTTAAATTATGGAGGCTCAGCATCACATGTGGGCATTACCTGGGGTGGTCGGCATGAAAATCCCAACTGCCTAGGAAGGCCCACTTCTCTAGACTAACAATCCCCCCCATTCAAATATTTTGATATCTCCATAACTCCTCCAAAGAGTCAACCCACTGCTTGCATCAGAGCTGAGAGGTCCTGAGAGAAGTACTGAGGGACGGTGCTGGGAAGTTTTCAGGAAGGTATGTACAATATCCTGCCAGATCCACTCAAACCAATCTCAGCCTCAAAGTAGTTTAAAGTCCGATGTCCCTGCCATAGCTATACGTGGGTATCCATACACTATGGCCAAGCTATATAGAAACCCATCAATCTACCAGAATGTTTCTGAGCCATTACCAACCCATGTCCCTTTACACATTGTCTGACTACTCACAGAGAAAGTAGATGCTGGACTCGGGTCTGAGAAGCTCCTTGATCAAATAGACTAAGTTTTCCTGTAAGGGAAAAAATAAAAACATTGGATTTAACCATTTGTCGACCAGCCGCCGCAGATATACGGTGGCAGGTTCCCGCGAACGTACGTCACTTCATGGGAACAATTGTGGGGGTGTGCGCACGCGCCCATTCACCAGCGGGGAAGCTGATCTGTGATCTGATCGCTCCCTGTGGAGACAGAATGGCGGTCTGCTGTTGTAAACACAGAAGACCGTTGTTCTGTCAGCAATCAACACAGGGCTCGGGACACAGGTCCCTGTGCTGATTCCATAAGCCCATCCCCCCACAGTTAGAAAACACCCCCTAGGCATACATTTAACCCTTTCATCACCCCTGGTGTTAACCCCTTCCCTGCCAGTGTCATTATTACAGTAACAGTGCATATTGTTAGCAATGATTAATGTAGTAATGTCACTGGACCCCCCAAAAGTGTCAAAAAAGATAGTTAGGTGTCCGATCTGTCCGCTGCAATGTCGAAGTCCCGCTAAAAATCACTGCTCGCCGCCATTACTAGTAAAAAATAAATAAATACATAAAAATGACATAAATCTTTCCCCTAGTTTGAAGACGTGATAACTTTTGCACAAACCAATCAAAATACGCTTATTGGGATTTTTTTTTACCAAAAAATATGTAGCAGAATACAAATTGGCATAAAATAATTAAAAAAATGTATTTTAATTATTTTTTATTGGAAATAATATAATATATAGAAAATATATATATTTATAGAAAATAATCTAATATATATATATATATATATATATATATATATTTTTTTTTTTTTTTTTTAAATATATAGCAGAAAGTGAAAAATATTGTTTTTTTTTCAGATATGTTGCTCTTTTTTTGTTTATAGCGCAAAAAATAAAAATCGCAGAGGTGATCAAATACATAGTTATATAGTTACATAGTAGTTGAGGTTGAATAAAGACAATAGTCCATCCAGTTCAACCTGTGTAGGTGTGTGTGGACGTATTCATTTCCCGTACCCCTGAATGTTTTGATCTTGGAGATGTATGTCCAAGAGGCTTTTAAAAGTAGCCATACTTCCCGCAGCTACCACCATTTGTGGAAGAGACTTCCACAATCTTATTGACCTTACTGTAAAAAAAAAACCCTGCGTAGCCTGAGGTTACATCACTTCTCCTCTAATCGCATTGAATGTCCTCGTGTCCTCTTGCACTCCTTGCGACTGAATCGTTTTTTTTCTATGCTGAGATCACCGTTGAGGTATTTGTAAATCGCTATCATGTCCCCTCTCAGGTGTCTCTTCTCTAGGGAGAATAAATCGAGCGCTTGGAAACGCTCCCCATAATTTAGGTCCTCCAATCCCCTAATTAGCTTAGCTGCCACCAAAAGAAAGCTCTATTTTTGGGAAAAAAGGACATCAATTTTTTTTGGGTACATTGTCGCATGACCGCGCAAATGTCCGCTAAAGTAGCGCAGTGCCGGATCGCAAAAAATGGCCTGGTCATTAAGGGGGCAAAACCTTCCGGTCCAGAAGTGGTTAAAAAGCCGGGTCCCCTAACAAGCGCCATGTACAGGTTTAGTTCAAAAGGTAGCTTTTGTGGCAAAAAAAATTGCAAATAAAAAAAATGATATAACATATACCATTGCTACACGTCATATTGTAATTGAAGATTATTAAAACGGACATTTCCTTGTCAATCTACAGAGCTGTCATTTTCTGTAAAATGCAATGCAATATGGTGACCTGGAGGGGTTCTGTACACAGATTGTATACATCCCCCCAGAAATGTCATTTCCTGCTTGTCTGATTGGCTCACTGAGAAGTCTGCACTAAGATAATGTCCTTTTTGGTGAGATACTCCTAAGGCCCCTTTCACACAGGCGGTTCAGATCCGCCTGTCCGTTTTTTTTTTGGTGGATCTGAACGGTCCCCCCATGCATCCCTATGGGGTATCGGATGTCAGCGGAGACATGTCCGCTGACATCCGATCCGTCAAATCTGGACGGATGCAAACCCTATTTTCCATCGGTCCAGCGGATTGGATGGGATCGGAGGAGAACGGACCGACAGTCCCTTCCCATCCGATTCCCCCATAGAGATGTATGGGGAACTGACAGCTGTGTCTCCGCACACAGCACAGAGAACAGCTGTCATCCTCCTGCTCAGCGGGAGATCGGCGGATCGATCCCCCGCTGAGACAAATGGAGTCCGCCGACGGACAGGCTGTGTGAAAGAACCCTAAATGTTAATCTTGTCTAAAGGGACACAGACACTGCCACTTTCCTCATTAGAACCCGTCAAGTGCTGCAGCTGATGAGAATATAAAATCACTCCCGTTCACATTCACTCTGCCCATGGAAACAGACAGAGAGCGATTTCCTCAGAATAACAAAAAGTAGGAATCTGCTATAAAGTTCATCAAAATCCATGCAAAGTACACAGATCACCCAAAGGGGAATGTTTTTTTCTCAATAAAAGTGGAGTTACTCTTTATAGCCTACATCCAAGATGGGCAGCCCCCCGCCCTCTTTGTAGCACCCCCTTTATTCCTTTGTTAAATAAAGAAATATTTATTGGATCAATTAACACAAAGCTACCAGAAAAGGGAATAAACGTTCAGCATGTAATGCAGTAATTCCTTGGCTGTCTTACTGCAATTTCAGAGTCCCTTACATTACATAGGTTTTCATGACGGGGACAGGAGGAAAAAGATTGAAGGGTTATGTTAGTGACAGAGTACAGCTACCTATGCTGAAAAAAAAAAGTCAATTGGGTTATAAGTGTTGCTGGGCCGGTATTGAGTCAGTGCCCACCACTCCCCCACCCTATGGCAACCCAAGACATTGCAGTCCAATAAGAAAAAGGCATGGCCTGACCATCAATGTAGCGTAAACCAGGGGACTTCAAACTTTCTAAACAAAGGGGCCATTTATGGTCCTTCAGTCTTTAGGGGTGCCGGACCGTGGACACTGAGAGTAGTAAATGCCTCAGGCTTAGTCGTTAGTTGGAGTTAACGAATTACATTGCACACCTGTGGTTATTAGGAAGAATATCGCCCCATCCTTGGTTTAAGTGGAAGGAATAAGTATCTCAGCCGCAGTAGGATGAATAGTGTCCCGTTGGTATCTGTGGGAGGAATAGCACCTCCATCATTTGGCATCAGTGGGAAGAATAACGCCCCATTACTGGTATCAGTGAGAGGAATAGTGCTCCATCACTGGCATCAGTGGTAGGAATAGCACCCCATCATTGGTATGAGTGGGAGGAATGGTGCCCCATCATTGGTAATAATGGGAGGAATGGTGTCCCATCATTGGTAACAATGGGAGTAATGGAGCCCTGTCATTGGTATCAGTGGGAGAAATGGTGCCCCATAACTGGCATCAGTGGGAGGAATGGCACGCCATAATTGGTTTTAGTGGCAAGAATAGTTTCCCATCATTGGTATCAGTGAGAAGAATACCACCCCACTATTGGTGTTAGTGGGAGGAATAGCACCCCATCACTAGCATCAGTGGGAGGAATAGCACCCCATTATTGGTGTTAGTGGGAGCAAAAGATCCCCATCATTGGTATCAGAAGGAAGAATGGTACTCCATCATTGGTATCAGAAGGAAGAATGGTACTCCATCATTGGTATCGGTGGGAGGAATAGCGTCCCATCAGAGTTTGTGGAAGGAATAGTGCCCCATCACTGGCATCAGTGGGAGGAATGGCGCCCCATTATTGGTATCAGTGGGAGAAATGGCGCCCCATCATTGGTATCAGTGGGAGGAATGGTGCCCAATCATTGGTATCAGTGGGAGGAATGGTGCCCAATCATTGGTATCAGTGGGAGGAATAGTGCCCCATCACTGGTATCAGTGGGAGGAATGGTGCTCCATCATTGGTATCAGTGGGAGGAATGGTGCCCAATCATTGGAATCAGTAGAAAGAATGGTGCCCCATCATTGGTATCAGTGGGAGGAATGGTGCCCCATCATTGGTATCAGTGGGAGGAATGGTGCCCAATCATTGGAATCAGTGGGGGGAATGGTGCTCCATCATTGGTATCAGTGGGAGGAATGGTGCCCAATCATTGGTATCAGTGGGAGGAATAGTGCCCCATCACTGGTATCAGTGGGAGGAATGGTGCTCCATCATTGGTATCAGTGGGAGGAATGGTGCCCAATCATTGGAATCAGTAGAAAGAATGGTGCCCCATCTCTGGTATCAGTACTAAGAATGGCGCCCCATCAGTGGTATCAGTGGGAGTATAAGTGCATCATCACTGATGTCAGTGGGAGGAATAGTGCCCTATTACTGGCATCAGTGGGAGGAACAGTGGCCTATTTTTGGTGTAAGAGCCGAATGAAGACAAGGGCTGCATTTCCTTGACCATTGGCATAGACAATGGTGGTCACAGTGTAGATAAGGGAGCTAAAGGCACCTATAGGGAAGGATTTGCAGGACATCTACCAAAATAATAATAACCGATTCACTCTCTGCTTTACTGTAGCTTGTTATGACTTCACACATGTGCTCCTACCTGGAAGTAATGGAAAGCATGTCTTGGCAGTCTGTGTTGACGACCAGAAACAAGAACTGCTGCAGGAAAGAAAGACAAATTCTTACAATGTAATTGCAAAATTAATTTGTTGTATTATTATAACTCATTAAAAAATTAAGCAATGGCTGCCGTTTGACATTAAACATGTTACACTATGTAACCAGGATGTGGATAGTTTACAGTCTGCAGAGCACAGTCACTTCCAAGTAGATATTAACAATGCAGACAGCTTCTGCTTGGAAGAAACTTTGTAAATTCTGCATCCTAGCTGTCAAAGTCCCAAAACATGGTTGGCATTTACGTCCAAAGCAAGTCGCGAAAAGGGTGTCCATGTTCATTAATATCACAAGGATTTCCTGTGCCTTCTGTTCCTTTCAATGCCTATTTTCAGTGATGGGACGTGGGCCCTCTCCAAAGCATCTTTCACAGAGGTGTCTTTGGGGCCATTTGGACCAGTGGTCTCCACACTGTGGCCTGTGGGTCGAATGCGTCCCTTTGCTTACATTTATCCAGCCCTTGGGGCACCATTCCTCCTAATGACACCAATGCTGGAGGTCTATTCCTCTCAATGACACTAACGATGGGGCACTATTCCTTCAATACAAATGACAGGGTACTTATTCCTGGTCCTATACAGTATCTCAAAAAAAGTGAGCACACCCCTCACATTTTTGTAAATATTTTATCATATGACAACACTGAAGAAATGACACTTTGCTACAATGTAAAGTAGTGAGTGTACAGCTTGTATAACAGTGTAAATTTGCTGTCCCCTCAAAACAACTCAACACACAGCCATTAATGTCTAAACCGCTGGTAACAAAATTGAAAATGTCCAAATTGGGCCCAATTAGCCATTTTTCCTCCCCGGTGTCATGTGACTCGTTAGTGTTACAAGGTCTCAGGTGTGAATGGGGAGCAGGTGTGTTAAATTTGGTGTTATCGCTCTCACTATCTCATACTGGTCACTGGAATTTCAACATGGCACCTCATGGCAAAAAAACTCTCTGAGGATCTAAAAAAGAATTGTTGCTCTACATAAAGCTGGTCTAGGCTATAAGAAGATTGCTAAGACCCTGAAACTGAGCTGCAGCATGGTGGCCAGGACCATACAGCGGTTTACCAGGACAGGTTCCACTCAGAACAGGCCTCGTCATGGAGAAGAAGTGCACATGCTCAGCGTCATATCCAGAGTTTTTCTTTGCGAAACAGATGTATGAGTCCTGCCAGCATTGCTGCAGAGGTTGAAGGGGTGGGAGATCAGCCTGTCAGTTCTCAGACCATTCGTTTCACATTGCATCAAATTGGTCTGCATGGCTGTCATCCCAGAAGGAAGCTTCTTCTAAAGATGATGCACAAGAAAGCCCGCAAACAGTTTGCTGAAGACAAGCAGACTAAGGACATGGATTACTGAAACCATGTCCTGTGGTTTGATGAGACCAAGATAAACTTATTTGGTTCAGATGGTGTGAAGGGTCTGTGGTGGCAACCAGGTGAGGAGTACAAAGACAAGTGTGTCTTGCCTACAGTCAAGCATGGTGGTGGGAGTGTCATGGTCTGGGGCTGCATGAGTGCTGCCAGCACTGGGGAGCTACAGTTCATTGAGGGAACCATGAATACCAACATGTACTGTGACATACTGAAGCATAGCATGATCCCCTTCCTTCAGAGACATGGCCGCAGGGCAGTATTCCAACATGATAACGACTCAAAACACACCTCCAAATGACCACTGCCTTGCTAAAGAAGCGGAGGGTAAAGGTGATGGACTGGCCAAGCATGTCTCCAGACCTAAGCCCTATTGAGCATCTGTGGGGCATTCTCAAATGGAAGTTAGAGGAGCGTACGGTCTCTAACATCCACCAGCTCCTTGATGTTGTAATGGAGGAGTGGAAGAGGACTCCAGTTGCAAATTGTGAAGCTCTGGTGAACTCCATGCCCAAGAGGGTTAAGGCAGTGCTGGAAAAAATATTGACACTTTGGGCCCAATTTGGACATTTTCACTTAGGGGTGTACTCACTTTTGTTGCCAGTGGTTTAGACATTAATGGCAGTGTGTTGAGTTATTTTGAGGGAACAGCACATTTACACTGTTATACAAGCTGTACACTCACTACTTTACATTGTAGCAAAGTGTCATTTCTTCAGTGTTGTCACATGAAAAGATATAATAAAATATTTACAAAAATGTGAGGGGTGTACTCACTTTTGTGAGATACTGTACTCCCACTGAACACCAAGTCAGAGGCATTGTTTATTCCCACTGTTGCTGGGGCATTTTCCAGCCCTGAGGGACCACAGTCTGGTCCCTCTAATGTCTGACGGACAATAAACTGGTCCTTTGTTTAGTAAGTTTGGAGACCACTGATCTAGACAAAAGGGGAAAAAGCTAGATGGTAAAGGAGAGACATCTGGTGGATTGATAGAGGTAATGCAGCCTCTTGTGGTAGGCTGATAAAATTGTGACCTCTAGTCGCAACCCTAGTGTTAACCCCTTCCCTGCCAGTGTCATTAGTACAGTAACAGTGCATATTTTTAACATTGATTACTGTAGTAATATCACCAGTCCCCCCAAAAGTGTCAAAAATGTCAGTTTTTGACACTTGTCAGTTAGGTGTCCGATATGTCCACCGCAATGTCGCAGTCCAGCTAGAAATCGCTGATCGCCACCATTACTAGTAAAAAAAATAAAAATAAACAAAAATGACATAAATCTTTCCTCTAGTTTGTAGACGCAATATCTTTTGCGCAAACCAATCAATATACACTTATTGGGATTTTTTTTTACCAAAAATATGTAGCAGAATACAAATTGGCCAAAAATGAAGAAAAAATGTGATATTTTATTTATATTTTATTGAGAATGTTATATAGCAGAAAGTAAAAAAAAACTGGATTTTTGTCTTACTGTAAAATCCTTTTCTCTGATGTTCATTGACGGACACAGCTACATATTGACCGTTGGGTTATGCTGCTCTTCCTAGGAGTAGGACACTAGGCGGAAAAAGGGTTAACAATGCTTTGACTACGCCCATGGGCAGTCCCAGGGGGTATACTCCCACTTCCTGCTCTAGGACCTCAGTTTTGTAACAAGCAGTGTCAGAAGAATACATAACCCAACTCCACAGAGAGGAGGGTGCTGTGTCCGTCAATGAACATCAGAGAAAAGGATTTTACGGTAAGACAAAAATCCAGTTCATTGACAGACGCAGCTTCACATCTTCATTGACCGTTAGGATGTCCCAACGCAGTGTCATGAGGGGTGGGCACACAGAAAAATTTAACAAAAAAATGGCTAACAAAAAAATAGCCAACCAGGTATGAAGGAGCCCAACCAGGAACAACTGGGGGGCTCACCACCTGGTAAAAAAAAAAAACACACCCTCAAGAGGCCGCAGCCTCCACAACAGCGGCCTGCAAAACTTTGCGGCCAAAAGTAGCATACGCAGGTGCCAGGATGTCTACCCTGTAAAATTTGGTGAACGTATGCACAGACGACCAGGTAGGCACCTTGCACACCTGGACCACTGACACCTGGTGCCGGAAGGCCCAGGAGGCACTAAGTGCCCTTGTAGAATGCACCTTGACAGGGAAAGGAGGGCCCTGACCCTTAATGGAATAGGCCTGACCCACCGTCCACCTTATCCATCTGGAAATAGTCACAGCAGACACAGCCTGCCCCTTACGGGGTCCATCCATTAGTACCATCCATTAATACAAATAAGGAGTCTGACTTATGAATTATTTCAGTAGTCGCCAGGTACACCCTGATGGCACGAACCACATCCACGGAATGTAGGGCAATCCCTTTTGGACGCCTTGGCTTAGGACACAGCGAAGGCAACACAATGTCCTCATTCAAATGGAAGCCCGAGACGACCGAGAAGCCGGAGACGAAGGAATGACTGACAGGAATGGAGAACCACCTTGTCCCTGTGAACCACCAGATAAAGCGACCGACAGGACAATGCAGCCAATTCAGAAACCCTGCGTGCCGAAGTAATGGCCACCAAGAAGGCCACCTTCTGTGAGAGAGTCAATAAGAGAATCTCGCGAATATGCTCAAAAGGTGATTTTTGAAGAACAGATAACACCAAATTAAGATCCCACGGAGACACTGGGGACCTCACAGGAGGGGCCACATGGTGAACTTGCACTAACGGGCATTGGAAAAACATTGTCAAAGCTGAAATCTGGCCCTTAATGGTGCCCAGAGCCAAACACTTATCTACACCCGCTCGAAGAAATTCCAGCAGACGTGATACCGAGAAGGCACGGGGGGAGACACCCCGAACCTCACAACAGGTAATATACACCATCCAAACCCGATGATAAATATTTCGGGAAGTACATTTTCTTACTCTTAACAGAGTGGGAATCACCGAATCTGACAATCTTCTATCCTTCTGTACCTGGCTTTCAATAGCTCTTCTCTGCGAGGAAGCCGCCAAGAGGCATAGTACTAACTCCACAAACCAAGATCGACGAGGCTAGTAGGGAGCCACCAGGATCACTGGGATTCCTTCTGCCTCAATCCTGTGCAGGAGTCTTGGCAGGAGCTGTAACGGGGGGAAGGCATAAATGAGATGATACTGATCCCAGGGGGCCACAAGAGTGTCTGCGGCGTCTGCCAATGGGTCTCGAGATCTCGCTACAAACCTCTAAACCTTCCTGTTGAGGCAAGAAGCCAGCAGGTCCACATCGGGAGTCCCCCACTGGAGGCACAACTGTTGAAACACCCCTGGATGTAGGGACCATTCGCCCAGACTCAGAGCCTGGCGGCTGAGGTAGTCTGCCTGCAGATTTTCCACCCCTGGAATGTGCACAGCAGAGAGGGCTGAAACATGCCATTCTGCCCATCTCAGAATGCAAGCCACCTCTTTGGCCGTAAGGGCACTCTTCGTGCCCCCCCTTGATGATTGACATATGCCACGGCCTTGGCGTTGTCCGATGGAATCCTTACTGGCACCCGGATTTCCAGGATGTTAAGTGGCAAAACGGACTCCTCCCGAGTTAAAACCCCCTGGGCCAAGTGCATGCCCAAGATATCTCCCCACCTGGACAAACTGGCATCCATGGAGATTGAGTCAGCCCCAGATAATCCCGCTTTTGACTTACCAACCCAGGGTCTCTTGGAAACCCCCGAGAACGTTCGGGAGGGTTTGGAACCTTTATCCTGTGTAGGACAAAAGGGTGGCTTGTGGGCAGAGAACACCGGACCACGTTTGCTCCGAGGCTCTCTGCCCTTTGTAATCTGTAGAAGCAGTGTGCTTTTACCACCAGTGAGACCTTTAATGATCTCTTCCACTGAAGCTCCGAACAGACGATCCCCCACAAAAGGAAGATCAGTCAGCACCTTTTTGGAAGCTTGGACCAAAATTTTAGCCAAATCAAGCGGCGGGCAGTCACCGTAGTCACAAATGCCCTGCAGACCAACAGGGCTGCATCCAGGGAGGCATCACAGATATATTGTAACCCCTGTATCAACTGGTCCGTCAATTCTGCCAGCTCAGGGGGATGTTGACCCCCTTCCAAATCCTGGCGCAGGATTCTAGCCCATTCCATTAAAGTCTGAGAGGCCAAGGTAATGGTGAACACCGGCCTCAATATTGAACCTGTCACAGTGAAAAGATGGCGGATCAGGGCCTCAGCCTTCCTGTCTACAGGGTTTTTAAAGGACAGAGCGCCCTCCACCGGTAACAAGGTGGCCATATTCAGCCTGGAAACCTGCGAATCTACCATCGGCGGAACCACCAGTTTCTTTAAGAGGAACTCCTCAAATGGGTACCTCCGAGCAAAACGCTTATGTATTCCAACCATGCATTTCGGGGAACTCCACTGACTAGTGACAATCTCGTCAAAATAGGGGGGAAACAGAAACACCTTAATTGCCTTGGACGGTCTGCGGGTACCGAACTGCAGCAGCGCAGCCGACGTAGCGCCAGCTGTGTTATCCATCTTTAAAGTTACCCGCACTGATATTATCAGTGCCTCCACAAGGGCCTTATCTTGCGTGGAAGACGTGGAAGAGGACTCATCCTCACTATCAGAGCCCTCCAAATGCGTGGACGCAGACCTCTTGGGGTTGCTGGCGTCCGCGGCGGCCAGGTCAGCCTCAGAATCTGAGGACAAAGAGGGTGCAGGTGAGGGCGAAGAGCACTTCTTTCCCTGTCTTTTCTAAAGGGCCAAATCCACTTTGGACTGCAGGACCGCCGTCATGGCTGCCAGGAGGGTCCTGCAGCCTCTGAGAGTGGTGACACTCAGAGCGAGGTGGTGACACTCGCTCTGAATGTTCCATTGAGCAACCTGGGACCACTAGATTTGAAAAAAAAAGCACAGAGGCCCGTCTTAGAAAAGGGGTACCAGAGGGAAGGTCACAGGAGGGACCGACCACCTCAGATTGGGCCCGCTTCAGCCCAAAGTTTCCCAGAGGAGAAAAAAAGGGGGAACAAACTACTCACCACACCTTTGGAGACCGTGCGGGTACCACTCCAGGCAGAACACCTCCCCATCTTGAAATGGGGGGGAGCTGTTGGTCAGGAGTACGCCGCGACTCAGGCCGCGACCTGGTCGTGTGCGTCCTTGCAAGGTGTTCCACTCGCCACCCAGCCCCTATCCAGTGGGGCTATGTCGCGGCCGACTGAGCGTGGTGCTACAGTCTACATGCGCTCGCTGGCCAGACTGGGGGGACCGTAAGGATCTAGAATATCCAGTACATCACCCAGTTTGGCAGTTGATTGTAGTTCTCACAGGAACAGCTTGATTGTAGAAGAAAAAAACCAAAGAAAGGAAAAAAGCTCCATTTAAATTTAGAAAAAAAGGCTAGGACCAAAGATCCCAGCAAGGAGCAAGGTCCTTACTCCTGATTAGGCAGAAAAAAACTGAGGTCCTAGAGCAGGAAGTTGGAGTATACCCCCTGGGACTGCCCATGTGCGTAGTCAAAGCCTTGTTAACTTTTGTTAACCCTTTTTCCGCCTAGTGTCCTACTTCTAGGAAGAGCAGCATAACCCAATGGTCAATTAGGATATGAAGCTGTGTCCGTCAATGAATGAAAGAGAAATATTGTTTTTTTTTTTCAGAATTGTCGCTTTTTTGCTTATAGCGCAAAAAAAAAAAAAATTGCACAGGTGATCAAATACCACCAAAAAAGCTCTATTTGTAGAGAAAAAAGGACATCAGTTTTATTAGGGTAAAGCGGTGCATAACCGCGCAATTGTCAGTCATTAAGAGGGTAAATCCTTCCGGTCCAGAAGTGGTTAAACAATGGATAAGCAGTCCTTTATGGTGTTTTTCCACTGCATGGAACCGAACGGTTGGGCTCGGCTCCACTCGGCCCTGCTTGGCTCGGTTTGGTTTTCCACTGCATGGTACCGCATGGTACGGTGTAGGAACGGTTCGGTATGGTACGGCGGCGCTTTTCCACTGCATGGAACTGAACGGTACGGCTCGCTTAAACAGTACCACCTCGGTTGTGGTTCCAAGAGTGCCGTACCGATACCATATCCTACAATCCTTTGCATGCAGCCTTGACTGTTTGTCACTACTAGCCACTGATTGGTCAGAGAATCGTTGTTATCCCACCCACTTACTACTTTAGTGGAAAAGCAAACCGTACCAAACCGTACCGAACCGTTCCAACACCGTACCATGCGGTACCATGCAGTGGAAAACCAAACCGAGCCAAGTAGGGCCGAGTAGAGCCGAGCCGGTACTTGCAGTCGAAAAGTGCCATTATTTACCCAGTGCCATTCATAGACAGCACTGGATAAATAGCCATCCAGTGTCTGATGTGCCCCAATAATTGCTGCGTACTGAGCTGTCAGCAGTGCCATCTTAAGAGCCTTATAGGCCCCTGGGCAATGCAGTGCACTGGGGCCCCCTGCCTACACAATTACCCACGAGAATATACTACAAGAGAGAACAACTATGTGGAGTATATACCTTACTATATACATATTACAGGGACCAATATATACTACAAGAGAGTACAACTACCTGGAGTATATACCTTACTATATACATATTACAGGGACCAATATATACTACAAGAGAGTACAACTACCTGGAGTATATACCTTACTATATACATATTACAGGGAACACTATATACTACAAGAGAGTACAACTACTACCTGGAGTATATACCTTACTATATACATATTACAGGGACCAATATATAGTAAGGTATATCCTCCAGGTAGTTGTCTCTTGTGTCAATGGAGAGAGAGAGTGAAAAAAAAAGAAAGAAAATCAAGCAGCCTGGCAGCTGGGCTGGTTGCCTTACCTTTCACAACGGCTGCACATGAAGGGAGAAGCTGGGTGGAGGCGGAGCCAGTCTTCTAGGCGCTTAGAGGAGGACGAGCCGACGAGGAGGATCCTCCTCCGCTGTGCATCATGGGTCTGCTCTGCTCTCAGAATGTGACGTCACTGATTGCTAGATGCCAATCGGCCTGCCCTTAGCAACCAGTGTGCAATGCAGACTCGAGCCACCGGCGGACAACAACGGGGGGCGGCGGGGCCCGGCGGACAACGGGGGGGGCCCTAGACCACCAGGTAAACTAAGTAATCTGGATTCTGGCCAGTGGACAGTAATTGCCACCATGTGACCCTTGGCAAGTGGGGCCCCCGGGCACCCGCCGGGCATGCCCATTGGAAAAGACGGCCCTGGCTGTCAGAGAGAAACACCTCAACCAACCAATCCAAGGGCCAACACAGGGACCCTTTATTAACCCTTTCATGCCCCCTCCTCTCCTACATTTACTATCCATCTTTGTGTGACCTGTATACTAACTCTTTCCCCTCCCCTATCCTGCACATCTGAACTATGACCCCTTCATCTCCACTTTGCCATTGTATGTGACCTGAGTTTAGGGAGGTGCATTCTATACTTCCCACTGCGGTTGGCGGTCAACTGAAACGCCACTGTGGAAGGGGGAAGGAAGTTGTGAGGAACGTGGTTCCTCTTTGATTAATTTCTGAAGTCACAGGAGACAGTTAACTGATTGGACACTAATTCCCCTTGTGACTCTGGCTGCCTTCATGGATCAGGCAAAGTTTATTAGGACTCTGGTTTTCAGATTTGGCACACTGTAAGCGAGTGGCTAGTGTAGGGACAGGTTCCAGAGGACTGAGGTGACAGAGACAGTACATAGAGGTAGGGAGAAGTTCCAGAGGACTGGGGGCAGTGTGATGACTATATCTACCTTGCTTCAGGAATCCTCCTCTTTAGGTGTGGATCGGCCAGGCTCCATTCCGCTCCTTGTTGCAGCCGCGGACGGCATCTTTCAAGTCTACAGAGCACTGTTACAGTTCGTGAGTGGAGAGAGTTTGCTGCACTGAAAGAAAAGGGGCTGAATAATTTTGCACGCCCAATTTTTTCGGTTTTTTATTTGTTAAAAAAGTTTGAAATATCCAATAAATTTCGTTCCACTTCATGATTGTGGCCCACTTGTTGTTGATTCTTCACAAAAAATTACAGTTTTATATCTTTATGTTTGAAGCCTGAAATGTGGCAAAAGGTCGAAAAGTTGAATACTTTCGCAATGCACTTATAGTATATTGACATTTGTGATGCTGTTTTGAATGTTACATTTTTAATGAAGCTGCACTCCAGTAGTAGGAAGGTAGCAGAGGCCATCTTGGTACACCCTACACTGGTCAGCGCTAAACCTTTAGGCTTTTGAAAATGTAACACAAAAACAGCATGACTGCTCTCAATATACTATACCTATTTGTGTACGCTCACTTTATTCGTTAAATGACTGAAATTAAAGACGTAGCTGGGTGTGGTAAGATGTTCGCTGGTGCCTTATGGCTGCAGGTGTTTTGTCAGATTAGCAAACCTGCGCATGCCTAGTAAGGATTCAGCTGATGGAACGTCACTTCTGTTAGCTAATCTGACGGGTCACCTATTCTGACAGAACACCGGTTATGGGCTTTCCTTATCTCACTCTGACAGAGTGTGAGGAGAGGAGAGCCGGTCAGCGGCATCTCCTCACAGGGGAGAATTGTACAGATAATCAGTGCCCTGATTATCAGTGCAGCCCCAACAGTGCCCAGCACTGATTCCAGTCTGTGCCCATCAGTGATGCCAATCTGAGCCCAGTGCAGCCATCAGGGGGGGACAGCCCATACACATGTAGGGGGCCCAGGTGATTCCGAGGGGCCCGGCCGCCCAGGCCTCAACCAACGAGACCGAGTTATTGCTGCTGTAGTAACTAGCAATTGTTAAATCAGGGCGGCTGCAGAGTAAGCCGATGCAGCTGAAGGGATGTCTCTTTGCTGGATTGCACTGTCTCTTTGCTGGATTGCACTGTCTCTTTGCTGAAAATATAAGGCTGTCTTTTTGCTGGATTGGGATGTCTCTTTGCTGATTATATGAGGCTGTCTCTTTTCTGGATTGGGATGTGTTTTTGCTGCATATATTAGGCTGTCTCTTTACTGGATTGAGATGTCTCTTTGCTAAATACATGGGGATGTCCCTTTGCTGGATTGGATTCATTTTCACGTATTAAGTTGTAAGAGTGTTAAAATAGAAGTGGGTGCACTGAAGGACTCGTGGGATGGCCAGTGGGCGGATTTGGTGGGATCGCCAGAAGGCAGGCCCTGCGGAATGTTGGTGGTCAGGCCCGGAGGGGCCCAGGCCTAGAGCTGCGTAAGGGGCCCACAAATTTCTGATGGTTGCCCTATCTGAGCCCATCAGTGATGCAAGTCAGTGCTGCCTTTCAATGCCTGCTCATCCATGCTGCCCATCCGTGCCACCCATTATTGCCCATAAGTGCCACCTATCAGTGCCCATCAGTGCAGCCTCATCAGCGCATACAAGTGAAGGAAAAAAAGTACGTATTAACAAAATGTTCAGACATTTTCCCACCGGAGATTAAATACCACCAAAAGAAAGCTCTATTTGAGTGAAAAAATTATAAAAATGTAATTTGGATACAGCATTGCATGACCGTGCAATTGTCATTCAAAGTGTGACAGCGCTAAAAGCTGAAACTTGGCCTGGGCAGGAAAGGGTAAAAGTGCCCAGTATTAAAATATTGGTTAACTTCCAAAAAATGTTGCCAAAAAATGAGATCACCTTGAGGTGTCTGCTTTCACAAAAGAGCCATTTTGGGGTTTCCATACTATTCTGGCATCTATATTTTAACAGGATGGGGGGGAAAAAATCCAAAACCTTCACTTTTTTTTTTTTTATTTCTACATAAAAAAAATAGTTATTAAAGAATACCAGAAGAAAGCTCTAATTGTCAGACATACTATCACAGCGCTGAAAACTGAAAAATGGCCCAGTAATAAAGGAGTACTACAGGCTTGGGGGTAAGGAATAAATTACAGTTCATTTAACATGGTTTCCTATGGGACACATTCCCATCTATGCTTTTTTTCAGCCGCTGTGTTTTTGGAAAGTGTCAGGAACTTTTTTAAATGCAAAACGGTGCTTTTTTGG